>NC_092354.1:54216585-54415121 GCF_963676685.1 Mytilus edulis
ATATTACACTGACACACCAAGTTTAAATGGGATAACTATTTTACATCCCAGCTGTTGTAGATAAGTAAATAAAAAACCTATCGATATTTAATCTTTTCCGTATATTAAATAATTCTATATACTGTAAAAGTCTTACTGTGGATTAGGCAGTCCCGCCAAAATGTTACAAAACAAAGAAAAGCATACAACAAAGAAATTCAAACTGGGGTGATCTAGTAGGGGTTGTCCGTCTTAGATCACTCCGGTAGAACAAAGGAGCTGACATGTAAGTGTTGTTGTGAGAGTCATAATGGTATGATGACCCTGAGGTGGTGGGAAGTGTGACGGGATGGGTTTTCTTAGAACATGCAGTGGACCGGGTTCGAGTCCCAGTGGTGACAAAGATGACTTTGTAGGTAGAATTATGCTCTCTGGTTACAATAATTAACCCACAGTCGTAAAGTTGGGAGACATTTAAATTCGTTCATACGAGATCTTTACTAAGTTAAAACAAAATCATTTAGACTTTAGATTTTATTATAGATCTTCGCATGAGGACTCGCTTGTACTATGGTGCTCTACTTAAATAACTGTCATAATGTCAGTTGTGTGTAAGTTCTTCACAACTCCGAAACGGATTCAAGAATACTAAAGTTCTTCACATGATATTATTGTGTTTTATCTTATACGGTGGATCACTATAATTTCAGAGTTCTGATATTTTTGTTCTTGGAACAAAGAAAGAGAGGAAATCAACGTAATTGCATAATAAAAAGTCTTAGTAAAAAAGTTGGACATACGTTTTAACAGATTATTAGCTGAGCAGACGTCAAGTTTTTATTAAACCTTAATAATCCCCTGTTTTCTTAATGAAATATAAAAAGTCAGATATACGAACGATCCAGTTGTATCTTCCCAGCATAGAGTAGTTCATTTGTGTATCGCATAATCCTTCCTTCTACATGATCCTACATGAGAGTGTGCCGAAATAGAACGGCAATTTAGTATAAAGAAAAAAAACCATGATAACGTAAGTTTCATTCCCGCGACTTATATTGTCTTTGCAGATAAAAGTAAGTTTATTCAAATGAACAAAGCACATATATTTGATAACTAGACTTGTGCGTTGCGTAATCAAAGAGAATAACATTTAAGGAATGATAAAAAAAATTTCTGTCTTTAAATATGACATCAAGCAAGGCTATTTTATTGTTTTTACCTAGAAACGTCCTTGACTGTATTTGTTACATTTCTTTGCCTCTTATCGATATTAAATTGTTTATATTGCCTCCAATTTGTGCGTCTTCGTTGGTACAATCATGACGATATTGACTTTTATAGCAAGGAATTCTGCTCAAACCCGTGTTAGGGGCTATTTTGAAACTTTTGAGGCGAGAATAATTTCTTGGTTAAAGATCTCACTGTAATTTTCAAGATGAAGAACAGCAATAAAAGCACTGTTTTTTCTGTGTTTTTTTTTGCTGCAAATTTATCATGCACATGTTTAATTTGTATTAAGATAGGATCTTGTTCATTATATCCCTTCTATTCATAATTGATATATGTACTTCACATGTTTCATGTACTTGTTTTTAAAAAAAAAAATGGTTTGTAACACATTGAGGCTAAAATGATTTCTTTATGTTGACTCTCACTAATTTTCAAGAATAAGAAAAGCAACAAAAGCGTGAACATGTTTTGAATTTGTGTCAGGATCTTGTTCACCATATCCCTTCTATTCATTATTTATATATACATGAAATATGTATTACTTAAAAAATTTATTTTTTACAGAGTTTGTCTTTAGTGCCGTGTGGAGACAGTAGAGTGCCTCCCCGTGCTTAAGGTTTATGCTCTTATATTATACTAGATTATGGAGTGTGTGTCCGAGCGAGAACTTCTCTATGTTCATTACTTTAGGAATATCTATCAAAAAGTAGTATTTTAATATTCAGCCCCATTCATCTATTTAGTCAGACGTCAGTCGCTACCTTGATATACCCTTTCTTTTTTAAATTTGTCGGGTAACTATGACAATAAGCATTTGACGTCTTGAGCCGAACAGTTTTATCATTTTTACACAATTTAATCTACTGTGTGATGGTTCATATTCTGGACGCCAGTCTTTGCTCCTTTGTAATAAATCTACATACCAAAAAACAAATATGAAGCTTAGAAATGGAAAAATATTAAATAATAAACTCGTTCAAAGGGTATCTACACGTCTCAATCTTCAGAATCGCTTATCTAAAAATACTACTATAGCAAACGTTTTTAACAATAAAAATCGTGGTTACCCTTCTATCGATAAGTGTCATGCCAAAAAATGACTTACGTGTCCCCGTCTTTCCACCAACAATACAGTAAGGTCCACATTTAATGGTCGCACATTTTCTCTAAATTTTGAAACTGATATTACTTGAAAAACAAACAGTATTATTTATTTACTCACATGAAACAAACCGGGATGCGGTATTCAGTACGTAGGTGAAACTGGGCGATATTTATCTAAACGCACGCAAGAACACCTGTATCGTTTTAAAAGACCCAATAAATTCAAAAGTATCATTTATCAACATCTTAAGAAGCACAGTCATCCTATTAAATATTTAACAGTTCAACCTTTAGAAGTAGTAAATAAGCAGCCTGGTGAATCTCATTCCAAGTTTGTACGATCACGAAAAATAAATGAATTAAATTGGATTAAAAAATTACAGACAGTCTACCCTCTCGGTCTTAATGATAATATCATGGGAATTGGCAATATATCAAGAACCGATTCTGTTAACATTTTGGATATAGTTTCTAAAACTGTTCGTAAAAATCGTTCTCATGGACGCAGAAAAAATCGCAATCAAAGAAAATTTCGGACCAACCATACAAATATTTCGGACCTAATTTCCATTTCAAAAAACAACGACAGACATTATCTGTTAACCAAGCTTTGTTCTTTACCTATAAATAAATTAAATAAAATTTTAGAGGATTGCAACACAATTTCATATTACAGTCCTAAGTATGAAATTGTCCAAATTATAATGGCATATTGTTATTCTAAACTGTTTCCAAAAATTGATCGCCCTGAAGATCATAAAAAACATTTTATTAAAATAAAGTATGTCAATAAAGGTTTTGATTTTGTAAATATTGCCGGTATTTTTAACGACCATTCTGTTAAAGACCAAATTCCTGGATATTTTGATAATACTGAACTCCCTCTCATTTGTTATATTTACAAGAAATCTACCCGAAAATATGTGTTTAATTATAGCCAATTGTGTAAAGATGTAAATATCACTGAAAATACACCTATGTCGTGTAATTGCAGTAATTCAGAATACACCTATGGACCAATTTCCCATGTTATAACAGGAGACCTTAACATCGTTCGCGACCGAGAGTTAAAATCATTCCTCAGTAAAGGACCTAAATATCGTCCCCCGTCAACTATTAACTGGAATGAGTGTCGTAATATCATCAACGACTCACTCCGCGCCTACTGTTTGAAATGGGTAAAACGGGAAAAAGCTGACAAAAAATCTTTGGACTCTTTTATTAATTCAGTAAAGAAGATAGTTGATATTCGAATACAACATTTTAAAGAACATTTTACCCTCAACAAAAACTATAAAAACCCTATTTCGCGTATCAAAAATAAACTAACAGAACTAGCCAAGGAATTTGTTTTTGTCCCGGCTGATAAAGCTGCTAATAATATCATTATTGTTTGACGTAAATTTTATATAGAGGTTCTGCAAAAGGAAATCACGAATTCACCAACATTCCAACTGACTTCATTTTCAGAAAACGACATCTGTAACAAACATAAACTTTTAGCTACTTCTTTACAAGCAGAACCAAACACAATGAAAGTCCCAACTATGTACTGGCTTCCGAAGCTGCACAAAAAACCTTACAAATATAGATTTATTTCATCTTCCAGCCATTGTTCAACTACTAAATTGTCTGTTTTACTTACTAGTACACTTGGTACAATAAAAAACCTGATAATAAATTGTTCAAATAAGGCCTTTGAAAATAGTGGAATTAATTACTTTTGGAGTGTCAAAAACTCGTTGGAAGTACTTGATAAATTGCATGCATATATTGGTGATTTTGAATCTGTTCAAAGTTTTGATTTTTCTACCCTATATACCACTTTGCCTCATATTCTTATTAAGAAAAAATTCACATCCCTAATTAACTGGGCATTTAAAAAGTCGGAATGCGAGTACATATGTTCAAACTCTTTTAGATCATTTTTTAGTAGCAATAAACAAAAGAACTATGTCAATTGGACATGCTTTGATACTATTTATGCACTTGAATTTTTACTTGATAACATTTTTGTTCGCTTTGGAGATTCCGTATATCGTCAAGTTATTGGAATTCCAATGGGGACTAACTGTGCACCACTTATTGCGGACCTGTTTTTGTATTGTTATGAGTTACAATTTATGACTAAAATTAGCAAAGACCCATCAAAACAACATTTGATACAAAAATTTAACAATACTTTTAGATATTTGGATGATATATTGGCTCTAAATAATGACGACTTCAGTATGTATACTAAAGAAATTTATCCTGTAGAACTTACTTTAAATAAAGCTAATGATAACAATGACCACTGCCCTTTCCTCGATCTTGATATCTATATCATAAACGGGAAGCTTAATACAAAAATTTATGATAAAAGAGATGATTTTTCATTTCCTATTGTTAATTATCCATTTTTAGATGGTGACGTTCCCTTGTCACCATCTTATGGTGTTTATATATCTCAACTTGTACGATTCGCTCGTGTATGTAACAATGTATTAGATTTTAGCGAGAGAAATTTATGTATTACTGAAAAATTATTACACCAGGGTTTTCGATATCACAAACTGGTCAAAACATTTACTAAATTTTATCACCGGTATAAGGAAATAATTCGTAAATATAACTCAACATGCAGACATCTTATACGTTCAGGTATTTCACATCCAAAATTTTATGGAAATATTCTTTATAAAGCACAAAAATGTCAGTATTCTCCTCAGAAACTAACAAAACCTTTAAATAGACTTATTAAAAGGGGATATAGTTACGATACTGTTGTCAGGTCATTAAAGATTGCATATTTTGGATTTAACATTGATTCACTGATAGGGTCTTTGCATCGGAACTAAACACATTTATTTCTAAAAAAACAGTTGTTGGCATGACACGGGTTATGTTCTTATCATATATTTTATGATAGTATGATACTAAACCCCTAACGGGAGGGATTGTACCTGATATTCATATGATGAAGACATAATCTTTCAATCAGTTTAATTGAGGTCTGGAGCTGGCATGTCAGTTAACTGCTAGTAGTCTGTTGTTATTTATGTATTATTGTCATTTTATTTATTTTCTTTTGTTACATCTTTTGACATCAGACTCGGACTTCTCTTGAACTGAATTTTAATGTGCGTATTGTTATTCTTTTACTTTTCTACATTGGCTAGAGGTATAGGGGGAGGGTTGAGATCTCATAAACATGTTTAACCCCGCCGCAATTTTGCGCCTGTCCCAAGTCAGGAGCCTCTGGCCTTTGTTAGTCTTGTATGATTTTAAATTTTAGTTTCTTGTGTATAATTCGGAGTTTAGTATGACGTCCATTATCACTGTACTATTATGCATATTTTAGGGGCCAGCTGAAGGACACCTACGGGTGCGGGAATTCTCGCTACATTGAAGACCCATTGGTTGCCTTCGGCTGTTGTTTGCTCTATGGTCGGGTGGTTGTCGCTTTGACATACTCACCATTTCCTTTCTCAATTTTATTATTTAAATGAATGGTTGTTGAAGCACAGGGACTTGTTACAATTGCCGGGTTTACTATCCATACGAACCCCTAAAAAAACACAAGGGAGGAAGCTCATTTGCGACAATGCTTCAAATTATTGCTGTAAAATTTTTCTAAGACTTTCACTTACTTTGTGACCTGAATAAATCTGTTCCCACTTGAATTATCTCTTCAATGACATATATTTATTACCTTAAGTAACCTCTATAACTATTGTAATCCTTAAAACAAACTCGACATTTCTGAAATAGAACGAATCGAGGCCCTAAATTTGAAAATGAAAGTACTAAAGCGACACCTAACGGAAAATATATTTTTGGCACTCTCGGGTGTTACCATAGATGTTCTATTTTTCGGAAGTCTACTGTATTTTAGATTTCAATAATGTAAAAATTGGCGGGAATTATTAGGTACACACTGTACTTCATCGTCATATTGTTGTAAACTCTCGAGAGAACCGAAAATATATTTTCCGGTAGGTGTCGCTTTAGTACTTTCATTTTCAAATTTAGGGCCTCGATTCGTTCTATTTCAGAAATGTCGAGTTTGTTTTAAGGATTACAATAGTTATAGAGGTTACTTAAGGTAATAAATATATGTCATTGAAGAGATAATTCAAGTGGGAACAGATTTATTCAGGTCACAAAGTAAGTGAAAGTCTTAGAAAAATTTTACAGCAATAATTTGAAGCATTGTCGCAAATGAGCTTCCTCCCTTGTGTTTTTTTAGGGGTTCGTATGGATAGTAAACCCGGCAATTGTAACAAGCCCCTGTGGTTGAAGGTTATACCTCGGCTTATAATGGTTTATTTTTATAAATTGTTACTTAGATGGAGAGTTGTCTCATTGGAACTCATACCACATCTTCCATATATCTATTTGATAAATTTATGTTTATGACCCAGATTTGTTTCCTGTAATGAAATGTAGAATTAACTACTACATGTAGTACCTATAACTGTCAAATTCAAAAGAATATTTTGTCTGTCCTATTTTGTTTGCAACCGGATGTGACGTAAAATGATTTGGTGGTATTACACCTATAGATGTAGGTAATTGCCCTAAGTGGTTAAAAAAATGATAAAAAAAAAACATGAGGTTTTTTTCTAGTTTCTAGACAATAACTTGTGATTAAGTGTATAGTTTTCTCTAAAATTGTACTGCACGGTTCCATACCACAAGGAGATGGCTTTGATGGAGTTTGGGGAAATTACTACAAAAGGGGTAAAAAAGTTGGGGGAAATGTTTTCCCATTTTATTTTGGGGTGGGGGACAAGGTTGGTTCATATTACTTTTCTTCAAATTGTTGAAATTTCAAATTTTGTGAAACGTTTCAAGTAGCTAACTTTAATAGCACAGGTTTTTTTATTAGGATTTTGAATAATCATGATAATAGCAAATAATCTGCAATTGCCAACTATTGTACAATGTCAGAGTATTGTACAACAGCACATTATTGAGAAACAGCACCGTATTTCTTTAAAACAAAATTGTTGATGTTTTTTATTATGCTGTCACAGTGGCGTATCTTGCATGTATTCTCAGATGCTCAAGTATCCACATCGTTTTAACAAAAAAAAAGTATGTGTTCGCAGCGGACAAAACTAGGGAGTATCCGAATGTAACAAGGTTTGATATTTCTGGATAATGTTCTTTCATTTCCGACGCAGTATGGGTGATCTGTCAATGAGAATTATTTTAAGTTATGAAAACAAGATGGATCAATCGCAGAAAAGTGTTCTCGATTTTTTCGTAAAATGTCTATACGTTATTGGCTATAACAAGCACAGAGGATGATGATACGCAGACCATCCGGCACGTTTCATCTGAAATTGAGCCTAGATAGCGGAGCGATTGCTTCTGGATCTGACGTAGCAACGATCCTTGATCTTGACTAATTTCTAAACCATACATCATAAGTATCCTGACATTGTTTCCTGTGACATGAAAGACGACATGATAAAAATTCTCTGTATCCACTAACAAATGTGAAAACTATCAATAAAACATGATTTGCTTAAAAACATAATCTATCCAAGGAACAAAGGCAATAACTAAATCAAGTACATACTTTTTTAGGTAAGTAATCAAAATTAAAAAAACCAATGTGGAGGCTCAAACTGCGAGAAAGGGTGATCACTTCGGTTCCTATATTCCGAAACTCCATATATACAGAAGTCCCGCTGTAATGAATCCGTTTTTGATATGTCAAATATAAGATTGAGTAGAAAACTTATATTAAATGCATTGTACTAGTATTTAGGAGATAACTGTATTGTATTTTAAGCTCCGACGGGAGCGATTGGGGATTTGATGGTCGCAAATTAAGTTTACTTGCGTCGGAAACTGACAGAAAACAACGTTAAAACATGTAATTAAAATCTGTCACATGCCTTCTGCGCTTGCGCGTACGTCCCATAGCATCAATTGCCAATTGCCAATTGATGCCATGTAAAAAAAATGACGTTATCCAATTAAAATGAACGTTACAAACGTTGTTGCATTATACATGTAAGAATCATAAATTGAATGATGATAGTTTCGAGGAGACAATAAAATTCTGTTGGAAATATACTGTTATTCAGGGGTACTACTTGTATAAGTTATTTTTATTTACTTGAAGAAAATTAGCGAATTAAGTCAAGAAAGTTAATTAAGTTAATTAAAGGGATACATGACAAAACGTACTGTTGAAATGGTGTAAACTTAAATTTTGTGATATTTATGCTCTATTTGCAGTTATCTGAAGAGACACACGACTCGAGTATTACATAAGGTTGAAGGTTTAGTTAAGCCAGTAATTAACCAAAGAGTATGACAACACAAACAGACGATACACATGATAAACCTCATGTCTGTGGTGTATGTGGTAGAGGGTTCAGTAAGCCTTGTAGTTTAAACATTCACATGTGAACACACACAGGTGATACACCCCATATCTGTGATGTGTGTGGTAAAGGCTGTAGTCGGCTCGGTGGTTTGAAGAGACACACGACTCGAGTATTACATATGGTTGAAGGTTTAGTTAAGCCAGTAATTAACCAAAGAGTATGACAACACAAACAGACGATACACATGATAAACCTCATGTCTGTGGTGTATGTGGTAGAGGGTTCAGTAAGCCTTGTAGTTTAAACATTCACATGTGAACACACACAGGTGATACACCCCATATCTGTGATGTGTGTGGTAAAGGCTGTAGTCGGCTCGGTGGTTTGAAGACTCACATGCGAACACACACAGGTGATAAACCATATATCTGTGATGTATGTGGTAGAGGCTACAGTCAGTCGAGTAGTTTAAAAAATCACATTAGAACACATACAGGTGATAAACCTCATAACTGTGACGAATGTGGCAAGGGCTTTAGTCGGCTGGATAATTTAAAGACTCACATGAAAATACATACGGACGATAAACCTCAAGCCTGTGACGTATGTGGTAAAGGCTTTAGTCGGCTGTATAGTTTAAAGATTCACATGAGAACACATACAGGTGAAAAACCTCATGTATGTTGTGTATGTGGTAAAGGGTTTAGTCTGCCTTGTAGTTTGAAGAATCACATGAGAACTCATACAGGTGATGAACCATATGACTGTGATGTATGTGGTAAAGGGTTTAGTCGGCGTCGCTATTTACAGAGTCACATGAGAACTCATACAGGTGATAAACCATATGACTGTGATGTATGTGGTAAAGGTTTTAGTCGGCTGGATAGATTAAAGAGTCATATGAAAACCCAATATCAAGATAGATTATAGCTAATACATTGACAAGATAGGATATAGATAGGACATAAGCATTTTTGTTGAAAAATTTACGTTTCATTATGACGTCACAAGTTGTACTCATATTGATTTTTCACGAAAAAATCAATGAAAATGGGTAAATTTCCAAAGATTATTTGACAGAAAACATAGAGCGCATACGTCGACAACAAAGATCTTTTAAAATAATGTTTGTGAAGACATTCAACATGTCTTATTTGAATATTAAGCTTGACGACGTCTGCGCTCTATGTTTCCTGGTCCTTTATTTGGTTGAAATCCAGCTGATTTTGTAAAATTTCACCAAAATCCCTTATCTTGACCTTTTTGGGATGTAAAAATCAACGTGTTAGAATTAAACTTTGACAAAAACAGATCTGTTTAACTTTCTCACATGTCTTTAAGGCAACTTAAAACAATTATTGTCTTGTAACCATGAACTTTATAATTGGGGCCAAATATGGCACTTACCGAACTTACTCCTTTGTCTACTGGAACCTGTACTTATATAGTTATGCACAACACTATTTACGTGTGGCCTGTTGCAAGGCAAAATTTCTGCCCCTTTCCAATATACCCTCATTTTCCACTGGCAGTCCAAATTTCCACGACCTTCATCCCGGATAGCCTCTATTACAAGACCTATACCTATTGTATTTATTGTTAACTTGTTCTCATCCTGAAAATGCATGAAATATTTGCCACTGGACGTTCAGCAACCAACAATCATTCAATCAATTACTATTTACGGGTTTGAGGTGAACTATAATAAAGCTATAAGAGAGAATGAAAGGTTAAACTGGAATAAACACTATGGACGAGTTTTGCTTATTTATTAATAGCGAAGACTCGCTTTCAACGTTTGCAAATAACGTAAGTGGCAATTTCAAAGTGCGCCTTCCAAAACGGTATACTTTGGATGGATCGTGGGCATGTGCATTATTGGAGGTGTCGTTCATACCGGAATTAGAAGCCTCAACGAAACGCATGTACATCTGTTCCGATTTCGTGCACCAGTCGTACCTTAGGGAAACGTCTCTCCCTATTCTCCAGTCGATACGGTTATATATGAAGATATCACGGACGTTACGTTTGATAAACCAATCTATTTTACGGTAACTAGAAACGAATTGTATCAAATAAAATTTGTGTTTAGAGACGATCATCTGCAAATATGTCATCTAAAGATGACCAACTATTTCTCTTGCTACACTTTCGAAGGAAGTGAAGTAAAAAATCTATAAGAGGAAACTACACACTGAAATTAGGAACATTATGAATATGTTTAAATGCAATCTTTGCCGTAAAGTGTATGTGTGGCCGCAAGACCTTCATAGACATATGAGAAGTAAGCTTTCTACCGATGAGCAAATATACCACCAAGATCTAACACAGCAGCAGCAAAAGCAGCAGCAGCAGCAGCAAACGCAGCAGCAGCAGCAGCAAACGCAGCAGCAGCAGCAGAAAAAGCAGCAGTAAAAGCAAACGCATAAGCAGCAGCAAACGCACCAGCAGCAGCAAAAGCAGCAGCAGCTGCAGGAGGCTTTCGTGTTTAGACACCCTTTCACCATTATCGTGTCCGGTCCAACATTCTGCATGAAGGACTTGCTTCAACACATAGAAAGGCTGTGTAGTCCTAGTCCAAACAGGATCGTTTGGTTGTATAAAAGATGGCAACCTTTTTACGAGGAAATACAACGAACAGTGCTTCGTCGCGTTGAATTCATTCGTGGAATTCCTTTTGATCTCGAGAGGGACGATTTCGAAACATGATCCTTTTGGATGACCTCATGTCGACTTTGGCCAAAGACTCAAGAATAGATGATTTTTTTACGGAAGGGAGTCATCATAGAAATTTGTCGGTAGTCGTTTTAAATAAGAATTTATACTTCGGCAAAGACCCTACCCAGAGACGAAACTGTCTTTATCTCGTTCTCTTTAATAACTCAATTGATCGACATCCAATCATGACTCTTGGCAGACAGATGTTTCCTTCTCGAGGGGACTTCTTTATCTGGAAATTCGAAGAGGCAACGAAGAAACCTTTCGGGTACCTTCTTGTTGACCTGAAAGCTAGAACCCCGGAAGCATCCGGATTGCGCACAGAGGTCTGGCATGTCGAAAGATGGAAGACGACCGTCTTTCCGAAGACATTGCCGACGAGACAACAAACTCATCCAGATCGTCGGAAGATGTTGAGAGACGAGAAGATCTCATAGTCTGTCGGGATTGTGGAGTAGTGTTTGCTCACATTCGTGGATTGGATGCCCATAAAACAACATTGCTCTCCCGATGACCGGGAAGGACGTAGAGGATGCTTTGAGTGGATTGCCCGTGACCGTTTGCTGTGCAGAAGACTTGCCTAGCTATGTGAGTTATAGGCCAAGAACGTTTGTGGTCAATACGGACAACTGTGATAAAAAAGGGAGTCATTGGGTTGCTTTTCATTTTCCGCCTCGGGTCCACCATAATTTTTCGACTCCTTAGGATGATTACCGGAAACGTACCAACGCTATTTTAGAAATGTACTCATCGTGAATGGACCAGTATACTGTGTGGTTGGCAATCAAATTCAACCCGATGATTCAGATACCTGTGGCCTGTATTGCATTTATTACGTCAAATTGAGATGTCGGGGACTCGAGATGAAAGACATTATTAACAATTTTTCATCCACTGACTTGATTAAGAATGACAGCAAACTCGTAGCTATATTTGGTTAAATAAACTGAATAATGATAAAAAAAAGAAGAAAAAAAAAGAAAGAAAAAAAAAATCTTAAACCACCTACATGGTTGTGTAGCAGGTCTCAAGTCCTGAACCAGATCTTTTATCTGGAAATGTGAGAGAGATTTATCCGAAAACTACTTTCAAGGGTGTAACGTCACTGAAAATATCCACCTTGGAGGATAGCCTGGTCCAACATTAAGGTTTGGCGTCCCGATTTCAGGTCACATGGTCCAACCCTAAGGTATGATGTTCGCGTCCCGATTTAAGGTCTTATATGGCGTCGGCGTCAAGGGTTTAGGCCAAAATATGGCTTAGTCGTCCCGATTTCAGGGTGTACATGGTCCAACGGCGTCCTGATGTCAGATTCAGATGGTTGAACCCTAAGTTCGCGTCCCGATTTAAGGGTCCTAAATGGCATCGGCGGCCGCCTTCTGGTCCAAATACGGCGACGGCGTCCTGATGTCAGAATCACATGGTCCAACCCTAGGTTCGCAACCCGATTTAAGGGTCTTATATGGCGTTGGTATCCGCGTCCAGGCCCAAATATTGGGTCGGCGTCCGCGTTCAAGCCCAAATATGGCGTCAGCGTCCCGATGTCAGAGTCACATGGTCCAACCCTAAGTTCGCATCCCGATTTAAGGTCTTATATGGTGTAGGTGTCCGCCTCCAGGCCCAATTATGGCGTCACCGTCCACAATCAGGCCTTAATATGGCGTTGGCGTCCGACATCCGCCTTTTTTATGCTTGTACGACGCGGCCTATACTACTACCGTGTGTGTTCATAACTGTATAGCAATACACTTTTAGTTTACTTTTAATTTATTAATTCCAAAATGAATGTTAATTGTAATACCGATTAAAACAATTTTCAAAGATCGTATTACAGTGTTAAATTGATCACTTTTTAGAATAAGTTTATTCAATAAAGAAACTCATCATAGATACCAGGATATAAATTTTGTATTTGCGCCAGACTCGCGTTTCGTCTACAAAAGACTCATCAGTGACGCTCGAATAAAAAAAAGTTAAAAAAAAAGGCCAAATAAAGTACGAAGTTGAAGTGCTTTGAGGACCAAAAAATTCTAAAGGTTTTGCCAAATACAGCTAAGGTAATCTATTCCTGAAGTAAAAAAGCCTTAGTATTTCAAAAATTCAAAGTTTGGTAAACAGTTAATTTATAATTATAATTCAAAGGTTTTCTAAAGGTAGACCAAATTTCAAAACAAACTATTTGTATCTATAAACAAATTTTGCAAAGGTTTTATGTTATTTGTGGTAACATAAATCCATGAAATATCTGTGTCACAGATGACCACATATATGTTCAAAATACAACAATCCCGTCTCTTTTCCCAAATATGACACTACCGACTTAGACTTATCACCAACTGTGCACAAATCTAAATCCAGAAAAGCGCTTCGAACGCACGAAATTTAATAAGTGTAAATTTCATTCAAAGAAAAATGAAGACAATACGTAACCATAGCAATAAAGAAAAACAACAGCCCAAAAAACACTTCACTGAACTCTAAGATGGAGCAACATGATTCAAACCAATTACCGGTGTGCACCCATGTGTTTCAAAGGGACCAACTGTTCCTGATCTTCCAGTTAGGTCTGCTGAGAAGTTAACTTTACAATGGTGATGGTTTCAATATTTTTGCAGAAGCATTACAGATGCACCTGAATGTGGATTTTGTGTTTCAGAGTTTACTGATTTACCATGGCTTGCGTTTCCTATTGCCCTACAGGAGTCTTTTAGTGGGTTAATACTTAGAAGGGAGCCATCGGATCAAAAGTTCTCGACCGTTACAAATTAAGTCAACTATTCGATAGTTTTAAGGATTCCATAATGAGTCGGTCGATCAATTTAGAGTATCTTTGTCACAGATGTTCCGTTTGCCATAGTCTTGACTAAAACTCTCTAAAATCAGTTTTTCTCACATTAATACTCATTTATCAGAATTAAAGTTTTAAAGAAATCACTGTGTATACTCTAAGTTTTTCTTTACTATACATTTTATACCCCCTCCCCTGTTTCAATTTTTTAAAGAATTTGAAAACAAGACTTAAATTATTGCCAGCTTACCCTATTTGCATATTTTCTGATAAAAAATGCCTAGAACCTGTTAAAAACTGTTTTGATAACATATTGAAAGCATAGCAGAATATCAGAAATGTAATGTTTAGCAATCAATCATTACAACATTCAAGATTATATAAAGTATCCAATCCAACCTCTATCTCCAGTCCACATCTTACTGTATGCCTATTTGTCAATTAAAGAACACATTTTCTGCCTCAAATGGTCAATTTAGAATTCTTGTCACAACAGTATCATCTGTTACCATATATCTGACACAATTTAGCTACTATATATAATAGAAGTGTTCAAACAAAGCCATATTTGCAATAGTTGTATGCATGCAGATACCAGTCTGAGATATAAATTCACTTAAAATGTTGTATAGATGACTGCTAACATCTGATTTTTGCATAACTTCCAAGCATAGTTATTGTTTTCTATATCAAGAACTTTAAAATCATAAAATCATAGCATTTACAAGTTAAATTATTTGTTTTCTATGACCCAGGGGGTAGGCAATTTTCTATGTTTTTTGCCCCTGGGGCCTCAAATTTTCTAAATCATTCTGCTGTTTCTAGCAATTTGGAATATTTAGTACATATTCAGGATAGAACACACTATTGTAAGTTTTCTTGAGATATTTTTGTTTTTCTAGCTTGTATTTATTATGCCGTGGTGACAAAAATGCAGATTTGGGTGTTGCGGCTTACTTTTGGGTTATCGAAAGGACACAAATACCCCATAAATAATATTCAGGAAGGATCTATGAGTTTCAATGACCGCGAAGAGTAAATATAAGCACTTCTTAACAATTTAACTTACAAATATGCAAATATTATGATTTAATTTTGTATCCAGGACTTTAAGTAAACTATGCATACTGTAAACTGGGAATTTATGCTGAGTCATCATATTTAAGGCCCAGGATATTATCAATCTTCATTAAATATTTATAAAACTTCTTATTTGAGTTAATTTCTTTAAAATCCATGTGAAATAAAGCAAATTTGGTTTAATTCTGAATGTTCCCCTTTTTCACCCTATATAGGTTGCATTTCTGTAAATATTGACAATGCAATTTCCCATAGGAACTCCTTTTACGGCTAAAACTGTACCACTTTTACTATGAAGTTTTGAAAAAAATCTTATCCTAGAATTGAAAGTTCATATGCACCACAATTTTTTTCAAAGGTCAATATATAGGGCTGTGCGGCATATTTTCAACGTTTATATGCCCTGAACTTCTCAGAGTTTAAACTTACACTAATTTTCTTAAAAACCCCTACCTCGAATGAAAGGTTGCCACAGATTTCAATGTAAACAATATGCACGTGTTTATTTACTGGTAACATTCCCAAGTTCTGTCTCTGCGATATGGAACACAGAGAGCATAACTGGGAACCAATATGTAAACAAAATTAATTTTCTATGAATAGTCTATTACTCCCCAAAAGAGGCGTGTTTTGAGAAACAGCTGTATTTAAAAAGTGCAACCTATACAGACATTTATTCAAATAGAAAACTCTCTAAAATCAGTTTTTCTCACATTAATACTCATTTATCAGAATTAAAGTTTTAAAGAAATCACTGTGTATACTCTAAGTTTTTCTTTACTATACATTTTATACCCCCTCCCCTGTTTCAATTTTTTAAAGAATTTGAAAACAAGACTTAAATTATTGCCAGCTTACCCTATTTGCATATTTTCTGATAAAAAATGCCTAGAACCTGTTAAAAACTGTTTTGATAACATATTGAAAGCATAGCAGAATATCAGAAATGTAATGTTTAGCAATCAATCATTACAACATTCAAGATTATATAAAGTATCCAATCCAACCTCTATCTCCAGTCCACATCTTACTGTATGCCTATTTGTCAATTAAAGAACACATTTTCTGCCTCAAATGGTCAATTTAGAATTCTTGTCACAACAGTATCATCTGTTACCATATATCTGACACAATTTAGCTACTATATATAATAGAAGTGTTCAAACAAAGCCATATTTGCAATAGTTGTATGCATGCAGATACCAATCTGAGATATAAATTCACTTAAAATGTTGTATAGATGACTGCTAACATCTGATTTTTGCATAACTTCCAAGCATAGTTATTGTTTTCTATATCAAGAACTTTAAAATCATAAAATCATAGCATTTACAAGTTAAATTATTTGTTTTCTATGACCCAGGGGGTAGGCAATTTTCTATGTTTTTTGCCCCTGGGGCCTCAAATTTTCTAAATCATTCTGCTGTTTCTAGCAATTTGGAATATTTAGTACATATTCAGGATAGAACACACTATTGTAAGTTTTCTTGAGATATTTTTGTTTTTCTAGCTTGTATTTATTATGCCGTGGTGACAAAAATGCAGATTTGGGTGTTGCGGCTTACTTTTGGGTTATCGAAAGGACACAAATACCCCATAAATAATATTCAGGAAGGATCTATGAGTTTCAATGACTGCGAAGAGTAAATATAAGCACTTCTTAACAATTTAACTTACAAATATGCAAATATTATGATTTAATTTTGTATCCAGGACTTTAAGTAAACTATGCATACTGTAAACTGGGAATTTATGCTGAGTCATCATATTTAAGGCCCAGGATTCTATCAATCTTCATTAAATATTTATAAAACTTCTTATTTGAGTTAATTTCTTTAAAATCCATGTGAAATAAAGCAAATTTGGTTTAATTCTGAATGTTCCCCTTTTTCACCCTATATAGGTTGCATTTCTGTAAATATTGACAATGCAATTTCCCATAGGAACTCCTTTTACGGCTAAAACTGTACCACTTTTACTATGAAGTTTTGAAAAAAATCATATCCTAGAATTGAAAGTTCATATGCACCACAATTTTTTTCAAAGGTCAAAATATAGGGCTGTGCGGCATATTTTCAACGTTTATATGCCCTGAACTTCTCAGAGTTTAAACTTACACTAATTTTCTTAACTACCCCTACCTCGAATGAAAGGTTGCCACAGATTTCAATGTAAACAATATGCACGTGTTTATTTACTGGTAACATTCCCAAGTTCTGTCTCTGCGATATGGAACACAGAGAGCATAACTGGGAACCAGTATGTAAACAAAATTAATTTTCTATGAATATTCTATTACTCCCCAAAAGAGGCGTGTTTTGAGAAACAGCTGTATTTACAAAGTGCAACCTATACAGACATTTATTCAAATAGAAAACTCTCTAAAATCAGTTTTTCTCACATTAATACTCATTTATCAGAATTAAAGTTTTAAAGAAATCACTGTGTATACTCTAAGTTTTTCTTTACTATACATTTTATACCCCCTCCCCTGTTTCAATTTTTTAAAGAATTTGAAAACAAGACTTAAATTATTGCCAGCTTACCCTATTTGCATATTTTCTGATAAAAAATGCCTAGAACCTGTTAAAAACTGTTTTGATAACATATTGAAAGCATAGCAGAATATCAGAAATGTAATGTTTAGCAATCAATCATTACAACATTCAAGATTATATAAAGTATCCAATCCAACCTCTATCTCCAGTCCACATCTTACTGTATGCCTATTTGTCAATTAAAGAACACATTTTCTGCCTCAAATGGTCAATTTAGAATTCTTGTCACAACAGTATCATCTGTTACCATATATCTGACACAATTTAGCTACTATATATAATAGAAGTGTTCAAACAAAGCCATATTTGCAATAGTTGTATGCATGCAGATACCAGTCTGAGATATAAATTCACTTAAAATGTTGTATAGATGACTGCTAACATCTGATTTTTGCATAACTTCCAAGCATAGTTATTGTTTTCTATATCAAGAACTTTAAAATCATAAAATCATAGCATTTACAAGTTAAATTATTTGTTTTCTATGACCCAGGGGGTAGGCAATTTTCTATGTTTTTTGCCCCTGGGGCCTCAAATTTTCTAAATCATTCTGCTGTTTCTAGCAATTTGGAATATTTAGTACATATTCAGGATAGAACACACTATTGTAAGTTTTCTTGAGATATTTTTGTTTTTCTAGCTTGTATTTATTATGCCGTGGTGACAAAAATGCAGATTTGGGTGTTGCGGCTTACTTTTGGGTTATCGAAAGGACACAAATACCCCATAAATAATATTCAGGAAGGATCTATGAGTTTCAATGACTGCGAAGAGTAAATATAAGCACTTCTTAACAATTTAACTTACAAATATGCAAATATTATGATTTAATTTTGTATCCAGGACTTTAAGTAAACTATGCATACTGTAAACTGGGAATTTATGCTGAGTCATCATATTTAAGGCCCAGGATTCTATCAATCTTCATTAAATATTTATAAAACTTCTTATTTGAGTTAATTTCTTTAAAATCCATGTGAAATAAAGCAAATTTGGTTTAATTCTGAATGTTCCCCTTTTTCACCCTATATAGGTTGCATTTCTGTAAATATTGACAATGCAATTTCCCATAGGAACTCCTTTTACGGCTAAAACTGTACCACTTTTACTATGAAGTTTTGAAAAAAATCTTATCCTAGAATTGAAAGTTCATATGCACCACAATTTTTTTCAAAGGTCAAAATATAGGGCTGTGCGGCATATTTTCAACGTTTATATGCCCTGAACTTCTCAGAGTTTAAACTTACACGAATTTTCTTAACTACCCCTACCTCGAATGAAAGGTTGCCACAGATTTCAATGTAAACAATATGCACGTGTTTATTTACTGGTAACATTCCCAAGTTCTGTCTCTGCGATATGGAACACAGAGAGCATAACTGGGAACCAGTATGTAAACAAAATTAATTTTCTATGAATATTCTATTACTCCCCAAAAGAGGCGTGTTTTGAGAAACAGCTGTATTTACAAAGTGCAACCTATAGATATGTTCTACTTGCCATAGTCACAGTATTGTTCTCATTAATAAAATCATTTGACATGTTACATCACCATATACGTCTTATTACGGGATGTACGCATCATTTATAGTGGCAGTAGTGAAGTAGAAACTGTTTACCTTTCCGATACACTTGAGTTCTCAATTTTTCCAAATTGTAAAAAAAGACTTCAACTTTCAACAAAAATTAACGTTTTCAGGTGAAGACGCGGATGATGTTAAAACCAAAACGGTCTTTTAAGATTAAAATTCATTAGGTCGTGACACATTGCTTTTTTGAAATGTTTGATCAATGAACATAATAGATGCCACATCGTGTATGCCTTGTATTAGTTACAGAAACACAAACCAATATTATAATACAAACCAATTTTATAACAAGAAAAAAATAGCGTTATAAAATTAGGTTAAGCTGAAGTTATCTAATATAACAGACACATGTACTCAAGAGGCAATATTAAGTGGTTATGATGCATAGTTTTCCCAATTCGACACCATTACACCATAGTATTTAGACAAAATATAGTTGATCGATCACTTATGCATGTTATGATTCTCTCG
Organism: Mytilus edulis; assembly: GCF_963676685.1. Classification (NCBI taxonomy): domain Eukaryota; kingdom Metazoa; phylum Mollusca; class Bivalvia; order Mytilida; family Mytilidae; genus Mytilus; species Mytilus edulis. The sequence goes on from NC_092354.1 coordinate 54,236,435, forward strand.
CACTCGTCATATCAACCTGCCACCACTGACATAATAGACTGTATGTGTTGTCCTTCCGGGAATACTTATTCAATTAAGAGTTTGATGTAGTGTATCTGCTCCATGTAGAACAGTAGATGTGTCTTTTTTTTTTTTTTTTTTTTGTTATTTGTTTCAAAGGTGGCTATCTAATTGACGTTTATCATATATTTTTTTTTTTAATGTCTATGTTTTGCTTTCACTGACTTTCGTCGTACAAAAAACAAACATCACATCCACAATATAGTTATCTAGTTATCTGCAATCTTTAAAGATCGTATAACCAAAAATAAAAATATCTACGTCGTTATGTTCTAGTTCATGTTTTTAGGGATATAGTTGCAGTTCAAACCTATATCATAACAGTGTAAATGTAATTTCAGCTTAAGGATATTTGCTACTCTGTTTAAAAATAACAAGCTTTTTAAAAGACTATTATGAATTGATAATTTATAAATAAAGAAACAATAAAAGCAGAAAAAAATGGAGGGTCTGTGTGCTTGTTTTCGAGATATAAGCCATAGAAAATTTGGCGGGAAATAATTCTCTATAGATTTTTCATACATTTAACATTGACACCTTTTTTGGTTCAAAAACTATGAAAAAATAACAAGGATTTTATAAGATTTTGAAATTTGGCTTTTTGAACTATATGTAAAAAAATTATGAATAAAAAAGTAGGGGTTAATGGGCAAAATTTTCAATGGCAATACATATAGAATAAAGGACTTTTTGTTTTTGATACTGACTTTATCACAGTAAAATATCAGGTGAGCCCGAAGGGCGAGCCTGATATTTTCTGTGATAAAGTCAGTATCAAAAACAAAAAGTCCTTTATTCTGTTTATCGGTAATTCAAAAAAAAAATAAAAATAACTACAATAATAGAGAAAATAACAAACGAACTTCTTTTTTGCGTCGAATCACGGCGAATCACACTTGACGTCACAGGCGGCATTACGTCATATTAAATTTTGTCACAGTGCAGTAAACATGGCGTTGTCTTGCACAAAGTATTGAAAAGGAATTATTGCATGCGTTTCATTAATATTCTGCTTTGGACATGACACTAACAATGGCAAATATAATGGTAGCATACCGGTAAGTTAAATTTCTTTATTTTTCACAAAGCATCAGCATAGTGATAGTCAGAAATATTCAAATAAGAATGATACGATATGAATCAGCAGATTTTTCATCGATCATCATTTCGAGTTCAATGACAAGTTATAATTATGTTTTACTTAGTTTAGTGGATAAAATTACATTTATTTTGTCATTATTCGCTCAGTGTTCATCATGAAAACCAGGGGCTGATCCAGCCATTTTAAAAATGGAGGGGGTCCCAACCCAGGACAAAAGGGGGGTTCCAACCACAGGTCCCCATTCTAATGCATAGCTGCGGAACCGTAGCTCTTAGGTCCTTATGTTATTTTTTGACTATTTGCGGACCATATGGCCCAAATAAAGGGGGGTTCCAACACCCGGACCCCCTGGATCCGCCACTGAAAACGATCACATTGATTTCAAATAATTTTAAGAAAGCACTGTGAGGAGACATTTATACAGGAGGCAATGGCCCAATGTAAGCTGACTGTAAATTATCTGAACAAGCTCATTTCCTGTCGACTTCATAATTATTTCAAACATTTTAATAGACGTCACTTAACTTTTAGCTTATAATTCTTGCTTTTTCAAAGTCATGTTCATTTATTTTCAACACGGACCAGAAATTTGAAACTTGGAAAGGCCCTGCGGTTACCTTTAATTTCAGAAGCGAATTTAAGGGTAGGCGACCCGGTTACCGGCGACCCGGGTCACAGTCACCCCTTTTAAAGGCTACAGTTCTGGTCAAAGCAAACTTTTAAAGTTTGGTGCCCCCGGTTACCCCCATTTTTAAAATGTATCCTAGATCCGCATATGAATATCACGGTTCACTTTTTTGTTTTTGTTCTATGACTATCTGTCATATTGACAATGAAACCACATCTTTTAAAATTGTATATGATGGTCCCACAAAAATGTCGAAAATGTGTAAATTTCATTTTTTTCTTCTAGCTTCTCTCATGCGACAGCGGTACCTTTTTGGTAACTATTTATGTGTTGCGTTTAACTATGAATTGTAACACTTTATAGTGACTGAACAGGTAAAACAAATACTTCTCAAGAAACAGAAAAAGAAAACTACATGGAACAGCACCAGGCTATGTATCAGGAATTGGTATTGTATGAATAAAAACTCAGCATGGACGATATGTTAGTTGTACTTCATTTTTTTTTAAAAGACTATCGGGTTTTTCATGCATTTTCTGTTCACATTTTCACAACAATTGTTCAAAAAGGCTAAACTGACTTTGTGAAAGTTTCAAACAATGTCAAGTGTTTCATTCGCCAAAAATCTCGTGCGTTTCTGCGGAAAAAATCACGCGCTATTTTGTGAATGAAAGGGGAAAGTAGATCCTTACGCGTTGCATTCGCGCATGTCATTTGCGTACTAACCCAATAATTTTTATATCACGGCAAGTCCACTGATACTGACATTATCAGCGAGTATACATCAAAGGAAAAATGTACAAATTACCGATAAATGAATAAAACCAGAGGATTCCGAAAATCTGCCAAAAATTCAAAAAAGTAGAGGAGCAAACATCCTTAAAGTTAACAAGTGCAGTGTAGAAGTATGGGACCACTGTTTTACAATGACATTTAAAATGTAGATATGAAAAATCGATATTGAAACATTCCTCCTGAAAAAAAACGGCAATCAAAATGTTGGATTGGCAAATCAACATTGAGACATTCCTCCTCAAAATAAGGCGAATACAAAACCGAACAGAAAAACAAACTGACCTTATAATTTAGACACTGAACAATTTAAAACTAATTCAAAGTGAAACTGCTTTACGTTGTCCTGCATGGTTTGTTTTCAATTAATTAATTCGGGAACAGAATTGTTGTTGTTGTTGTAAATTAACTCTTTTGAAATGTTGAATTATTCGAAACACTGATCATTTTCCATCCAAGTCATGGATGATCTTAGTCTGATATGCACAACTTTTTGGAATTTTTGGTTTTCAGTGCTCTTCAGCTTCGTTCTTGATATGACCTTTAAACTATTATTATTCGAGCGATACTGATAAATCTTATGGAGACACGCGTAAGTAACGTTCCAATTTATAAGTATGGTATCTTTGGTGAGATTTTGAATACCAAAAAGCTTCATAATAAAATGCTAACTTGATACATATAACATTTCCATATAGAAAATCATCAATCCTGTAATAACAACGTTTGTAATCTAAAAAGACATCTTAAAGTTTGATGTTTATTTAAAACTACACCCACTTGTAATATATTCTCATATCTCTATATTAAGCATGCAATAGAATATATAATAGTTAAAATTACAAATATAAAAGTTTAAATGCTAAATTGTTTGTCGAAATTAAGTTGTATCAGATACTTTATAAATATATGTTCGCCTATCATTTTGAAGTTCTCAAGGTAGGCAGACTCTCATCATTATTTACAATTAAAATAATTTTCAACGATTTTTGATATGTTGTAAATAACTAGTACAATTAGGAGATTCCCACTATTGGATATTCCTCTCGGGTTTGGCGAAAATCTACAGAATATGAAAAAGTATGGGCATTATGATTGACAAATACAACTGTCCAAAACACAGCTTTAAGGGTTAAAATTGTCCTATTGGTGATACGTTTTCCTTTACATTCACTGAAATAGTGCTACACGTATTTAATTGAACACAGTCTCAATATTTGTTAGACATACGTTTAGTATGTTCATATTCCTTTTAATTACTAACCTTTCTTAAGTTATTTTCATTATTTAGAAAACATACTGCAATTGATTCAAAATTTTGTAGAAAAAATAAAAATGTGTATTTAGCCAAAGATATTTCTATTAGTTCAATGTCATACTAAATGCTAGGGTTTATTGTTCTTTTGGTCTGTATTATTTTGTTCCGATCTGATGTATTGGTCAAATAAAATCTGGTATAGTATGACAAAAAAGTGTCTAAGATGTAACCGGGAAATAAAACTCCAGCCAAATCTAATAACCCATTAGTAGAGAAATGTTCACATCTATTCTCATGAAGTTTAAAAAGATTAAAAAAACAGTTATACTTTTTGTTGTAATAATCCTTTGTTGAAAATAAAAAGAGGTCATGTAGATAATGGGCAATGTTAGTCATCTTGTTCATTAAATTGGGCTATTGTAATAAAAGCGTATGTCTATGTTGTACGTGAAATAGAAAATGAAAAGAGGAATTTTGATATATCAATAGCAAATGTAGTAGGAATAAATCTGAATTCTAAACTCTGTCTTGATTAACGATGAAATGCTTTGTTTCACCTATGGGTTTTATCCGAAGGGTCAACATTTAAAAAATAATGAAACCTACTTGAAATTGAATATGTAAATGATACATTGCAGATAATTGGATTTTTCAATGTCTGCATTCATTCATGAAGTCAAAATGGTGTTCAGTGTTCTACTTTGTTGAAGACAAATTAAATATACCATTGCATATTAACAAAATTAATGGTTTGTGAAGAGTTTGCATCGCACATTTGATCTGATCATTCAGTAATGTAACTTTAATACATAAATTTAAAAAAAAAGAAAGACCAATAAATATATATTAAGACAAACATTATAAAAATATATTTATAAACGATAAACACAATTTTGTTGGTTTAAATTGATGTGGTTCTTTCATAACTGCAATACAAATCATTTGTTTACGTCTATTATTCTTATTTTGTAGCCAAAAAGTACTTCTCATCTGTAGATTCAGAGTGATTGAATATCAGAAGTTTAATTCGAACGTCCCTAAAACAAACACAATACTTTTTTCGTTTGATGATATGTGTAACTGTTCAGACAAATGTAAATTATTATTTTATGACACTGACCATGGTGACATTTTTTTTTGGATCATTTTTTAAAGATTTGTTTGTTTTGTATGTTGGATAGTCGAATTAAAATAATACTCTATAGAAAATCCACCTACATATCAGCATCCAAGAATAAACGCAACATTTTTTTCAGAAATTCAATCTATTAAAATCCAATTTATAGTTTGTCATACAAACAAATATAACTGTTACCTATGTGTTTCTTACTCGTCTTGGAAACTTGGGACTAATGATGGTTTTTTTTTCACTGAGAGAAACTTGTGTTGCTGATCTTATAATTATTGTAAACATAATATTGATAAAACAAAACGACTTGGACATAGAATGGTCAATATAAGATATTAGGAAGGCATATTTTTGTAAACCCTAGATTAATTATTTCCATCATGAGATCGGGAAATTCGTTATTAGTAACAGTTTAATTTAGGATACTAATCAACTTGGAGCTCTGTTCTTGTTTTTGTTTCTATATCAATACCATGAAGTAAATGTGGGATATCTCTATTAAAGGGAAATAACTCTCTTAAAAATCACTGGTAGGTTTTTAATCATTTACCTTGAATTTCTAAATAACAGATTATTTCAATCTTGCATCACATAAATGCTAGAAAAGGCATTGCTGAAATTGCCCACTGAAAGCTCGTTACTGAGATGAATAGTCATCACCCTGAACCCAGATCAACCCCTTTAAACGCTTCTTCTGAACTTATTTATTGTATCTTCTGTTACTCGACTGGTCGATATCATAAACGAAAACGATTAAGTAAATAGATAAATAAAAATTAATAATAAAAAAAAAAATTACTTAATCTCGATACTCGTAAATGTGCCAATCTCAAGTCGGAAATGTCTGAAAAATTATTGAACGCTACTGGATTGTCTGCAATTGAAATGTGTGCACAGTACTGAAATTACAATAAGAAAATATCTGAAAAGTTTGTTTTCATTCTTAAGAAGAATAAGCGTTTTTAAGTTAAGTGATGAGAGATGAGAACTGATGACAGTAGACGTATACACTTTTGGATATTAGCTGAATTTGCTCCGAATACCTTCTGACATCATGCAGCCATCACTTTATAAGTATGGTGTCTAATTTTTTTTAAATTGTGATGCAAAACTTTCTGTAACTTGTGTTATTTTAAAAATTCGAAGACACATTGGCATACAAGTGTAAATGTATTTATTCTTTTTCATTTTGATGAAATACTCAATATCAAATGTTTATTTTTCCCAATGGCAATATTTTTCTAACTGGGAATCATGGTGTCATTCTAGGATTTTGTAAATTTTCTCCGCCATTTGAGTTACATATTCAATGGGAAGTCCTGATAGGCAAAAATATAATCTGCACTAAATGCAAATTCACCTGCATATGAAATATACATTGCTTAACTCATTCGGTATTCAAGAGCATGCAGCTGCTACTCAGACAATAAAACGTCACCAATGTCTGAACAGAAAGTTGATGAACCAGGGTTATGTCAAATAACGTCTCGTCCTTTTTCTAAAAAAGTTCATCGGAAGATATCAAGACCTTGTTGACAAATATACCGTATCAACTTCACAAATAATACATGATGGTCTTAAAGTAAAGATTCTCTCTACTGACGTTGTTTATCATCTTAATTATGTGTTTAGTGTTCTTTTTATTTGTCCCTGTATATTTTTAACCTTTACTGTTTAGTTTTTGGTAATATCCCTTTCGCGTGACTCTGTATTTATACATCCCGTTATTATGTGCTTTGTCTATAAAGTGTCTATATGCCATTTGTTTTTCTTTCTTTACATAGTTGTTTGTTTTTATGATGATTAAGATTATAACACAATGTTGACTGCTGTACCACAATTTTTGACATTTTTATGCCCCACCTACGATAGTAGAGGGGCATTATGTTTTCTGGTCTGTGCGTCCGTTCGTTCGTCCGTCTGTCCCGCTTCAGGTTAAAGTTTTAGGTCAAGGTAGTTTTTGATGAAGCTGAAATCCAATCAACTTGAAACTTAGTACACATGTTCCTTATGATATGATCTTTCTAATTTTAAAGCCAAATTAGACTTTTGACCCCCAATTTCACGGTCCACTGAACATTTAAAATGAAAGTGCGAGTTTCAGGTTAAAGTTTTTGGTCGAGGTAGTTTTTGATGAAGTTGAAGTCCAATCAACTTGAAACTTAGTACACATGTTCTCTATGGTATGATCTTTCTAATTGTAATGCCAAATTAGATTTTTTACACAATTTCACGGTCCATTGAACATGGAAAATGATAGTGCGAGTGGAGCATCTGTGTACTTAGGACACATTCTTGTTACCTATTATGTCTGTTTGTTTTGCTTATACTAGTTGTCAATATAATGGAATTATATGCGACTGACATACAAGTGAGAGGTTTAGCTAGTTTTTTGCCAGGTTTAATCCACCAATGTTTTCGTAAGGAAATTCCTTTACCGAGTCAGGAATATGACAATTGTTTTCCATTCTTTTGACATGTGGAGCTTTTGATATTGCCATTTAATAAAGGAATATCGGTTTTGAATTTTCTTTGGAGTGCGGTATTTTTGTTATTTTAAGCTGTATTATTTTGATTCAAACATAATTACAATTCGTAAATAAGATAAGGTTAACATTCTAAAAGAAGAGGTTCGATAAGGCCCAAATATGGCCCCCTTATTTCCAACTTACATTTTAAAATCAATAGCAAAATAAATCATATAGCTAAACCAATGTCTACTCTAGATAGGAAATAAGTCTTTTTGTTGAAAATTTATGAATCAATGATGTCACAAATAGCACAACTATTGATTTTCCTTGAAACTTAATGCTAACAGGTCAATTTCAGCAAAATATTTAGTAAACTTTTACCACAATATCTATTTTTGCCTTATTTAGGATGTAAATGAAAAGGCTTTATAAAAAAAAGTTTGATAAACATAATGTTGGTTCACTTTAAACAATGGACTTCATATTGGGGGCCAAATAGGCCACCTACCAAACATACGTGTACTCCATTTGCATTCTAGGTAGAGATAAAGATAAAGATAAAGATAAAAAGATGTGGTATGATTGTCAATGAGACGATTATTCAACAGGGACCATATGATACAACCAGAAACTATGTGTCCTTTTCGATGAAATTTAACAAAACAAGAAATGCGCTGTCAAATTGACAGCAAAACGTCTAATGTACTGCATGGTAAATACTTTCAGGATTGTTTGACCTGCCACGTTCTGTTCCTAATTTCTAATCTACCAAGGAGCATATGTCCTGAACGGTAACAGTGAAAATAGTAAATATTAGACTTGACGTCCATTTTATTATCAGTAACACGATATTTGAATTCTAAAAGCATTCGCAGAGCAGTTCATTAGTTTTTGTATGGAAACGACATAGAGGGTCATTTTTCAATATATCAAGGACCATAACTCCTCAACAGTGAATAACAATTGAAAATCGCCAATATAGAACTTGACTTTGCTTCATTTTGTCATCAGTAACCCCATTTTAAAATTTTGAAAAGGATTGGTTCAACGATTGGTTGAACGGTTCATAAGTAATTTGTAAGTTATTGCACGGTAACGACGTTAAGTGCCATTTTCCAATCTATCAAGGACCATAACTCCTGAACGGTATAAAAGAAAATCGTCAATATCGAACTTGACCTCCATTTTGTCATCAGTAACAACATATTAAAATTTGAAAAGCATTGCTTGAATGGTTTATAAGATATAGCATGGAAAGTGTTGGCGGCGATCCAAACTCAGTACAAATATAATGCAAGTCAGAATAAAAAAAAACCAGACTGCACATAAAAAAAAATATGTGACCATGTGCTCCAGGAGGGGTATAATCTCCTCCTATATGTGACTAACCTTATAAAGTCATGCATGTAAAATCCTCTAAAAAGACCTAGAGGTTTATTCAATTAAACTTGATATACATGTACATGTGTATTGTAGTCGTGTTTTACATAAAATTTAAATTGATCTTATTCAATATCATCGAAAACGCCTTTCAGCAAAAAAAAAAGTGTACAGTTTATAAGCTTAACATTTCTTTTATTTCAGATGACTGAGCAACATCAAATACACACATGAAACTGAGACCCATTTAAGGACCCTTAAAGTAACCAATGGAGCATTTTAATATCTCTTCTGTTTCGTATAAACATGGTATATATTTGAATTTTCTTAGTTATTTTGGCAATGACTTCATTGGTTGAATGATGAAAATGTTCAAATGACCAATGTAACTTTTTTATGGATTTATTAAAAGCTAATTGAGTGTCTGAAAGGATGCTCCAAATATTTCTGATACTTTTTAGAGATTTGTAGGTTTACATATATATCATGTATATGCTAAGCATAACTGGACTTATGTACCTATAACACATTCCATATTAATTTTGTTTGTGCCTTTAAGTTTTGTGGAGGAAAAAAAACGGTGGGGTAATGATCAAATGTTTGATTTAATTATTTGTTTTCTATAAAAAAGATTAAAAAAATATTGGAGCGACTGAAATGCCAAAGTTTAATGCATGTTTTATATTTAAGACGAAGAAGATATCCTTCTTTAACATACGTCCAGTTAATAATATTATTTAAATCCCGAATTCTTGTAAATCAAAGGCTTCTATTGAAATTATAACATGTGTATACAACAACTCATCGAGCATGTCAGCATAATAACATTAAAGATATGATGTCTATTTAAAACTACCCACACATGTAATTTATTCTCGTATATTTAATACAATTATGTAGTAAAATATTAAATAATTCACATTACTTACATAAATCTTTAAACGCTAAATTGTTTGTCGAAATTATTCAATATTTGGTTCTTTAGGTACTTTATATATATATGTATATGTTTTTCCAATACGATTTTCATTCACTAGCACTGAGTCATTACCTCTGCTGGTGAAATATTAGTCCAGAGTGTATCAACAACTCAGTAGTCAGTTCTTAAGTACTGATATGATTAATAGCAACTTTTCTTAAATTTTCCATTGATTACCTTGAGAAATTATTAAGAAACATAAGGTTTTAATTCCCTCAGGCAAGGTTGACCTTATATGAATTTGGCTATTTTTAAAGTCCTTTTTGATCATATAACTAATATCATGTGTAGGTTTTGTACTTCGTTAGCTTTCAATTGTTTTGGTTTGAGCGTTTATGATGACTGTTAATCCATAAAATCGCTTCGAACGCACGTTATAAATAGTGTTCTTTTCATTTAAACATATAACTTACGTCCATTTAGTAATCGTGTTTAGACATTGAATGCTCATAAATCAAAGGCTAACATTAAGCATATGCATATCATGTGCAGGCACCAAATCATCAATCATGTCTCATAAATAACGTTAAAGGTTTAATGTATAATCAAAACTATCCCAAGATGTATTTATTATCAAATAGCTAAAGTTATTATGTATTAAACTGTTAAAATTATAAACATAAAAGTTTAAATGCTAAAGTGTTTATCGAAATTATTCTGTATTAGAATCTTTAGGTACTTCATAAATCTCTTTTACCAATCCTTCAAAATGTTCATGGACGGCCGACTATTATTATTCTTAAAAAAGAGAATCATTGTTTGAACGATTGCTTATATGATGTAAATAACTAGTAATGTAAAGATGAGAGCAGATTTTGTTGAAGTTATTGTAAAATTTATGTGTGACTTCCTTCTTTATGTTTTATCATCTGTCTTGCTCCATTGATGTCCTGTGTTTGCTTGTTGTAATTGTCATCTAGATTACGACGATTCTGCACTTCCACTAAGTGTTGGTATCACTATAGACTACCTGGGTATAATGCAGCTAAAACTAAGTTATCATGATGTATCTTCAGAAACAAGTATCACTATAAACAACCTTGGTATAATGATGCTAAAACTAAGTTATCGTGATGTTTCTACAGACACAAGTATCGCTATAGACTACCTTGGTTTAATGATGCTAAAACTAAGTTATCGTGATGTTTCTACATAATCAAGTATCACAATAGAAAGTAAAATCACAAAAATACTGAACTCAGAGGAAAATCAATTCGGAAAGTCCATAATCACATGGCAAAATCAAATAACAAAACGCATCAAAAATGAATGGACAAGAACTGTCATATTCCTGACTTGGTACAGGCATTTTCAAATGTAGAAAATGGTGGATTGAACCTGGTTTTATAGCTAGCTAAACCTCTCACTTGTATGACAGTCGTATCAAATTCCATTATATTGTCACCGATGCGTGAACAAAACAAACAGACACAATAGGTAAAAATGTCAAAAATAGGGGTACAGCAGTCAACATAGACTACCTTGGTATAATGATGACAAAACTAAGTTATCGTGATGTTTCTACCGAAACAAGTATCGCTATAGACAACCTTGGTTCAATGATGCTAAAACTAAGTTATCGTGATGTTTCTACAGACACAAGTATCGATATAGACTACCTTGGTTTAATGATGCTAAAACTAAGTTATCGTGATGTTTCTACCGAAACAAGTATCACTGTAGACTACCTTGGTATAATGATGCTAAAACTGAGTTATCGTGATGTTTCTACCGAAACAAGTATCACTATAGACTACCTTAGTTTAATGATGCAGAAACTAAGTTATCGTGATGTTTCTACAGAAACACGTATCACTATAGACTTCCCTAGTTAAATGATGCAGAAACTAAGTTATCGCGATGTTTCTACAGAAACAAGTATCACTATAGACTACCTTAGTTTTACGATGCTAAAACTAAGTTATCGTGATGCATCTACAAAAAGACGTATCAGTATAGACTACCCTGGTTTAAATATAGTCTTAACATTGAATACACTTAATAAGTATTTAGGAAATGTTTCGCACTCATTGTAATACATGGTCTTTTGAGTGCAAACAATTTTTAAAATATTGCTTTTTAGTTAAAGAATAAAAGTAAAATTTCTATATAGGCCAAATATTTCTTTAATTCATTATCATACTTTATGTGATACCGCCAGTATATTTTACTTTTGTTATAGTTGTTTTGATCTGATCAAGTGGTCGGGAAACAGTCTGCTAAATTTAATAACCATTAGTAGATGAATGTTTACATCTCTTCTCCTGACGTTTACAAGAAAACAATACTCAGCAGTTTTTAACCGGATTTTTGTGACAAAAATGTCGGTTATTGATTTGGGGATGTACGGCGGGCGGCAGGGAGGCCGGGCGGCCGTGAGGTCGGGCGGGCGGGCGGGCGGGCGGCAATCAAATGTTGTCCATGCATTAACTCATGAACCGTTCAACCAAAGCTTTTAAAATTTTAATATGTTGTTACTGACAACTAAATGAAGGTCAAGTTCAATAATGGCGATTTTGACCTTTACCGTTCAGGAGTTATGGTTCTTGAAAGATTGAAAAATGGAGTTTCCAGTCGTGTCCGTGCATTTACGCATGACGTGTTCTACCAAAGCTTCCCAAATTTTAATATGTTGTTACCGATGACAAAATGGAGGTCAGGTTCAATAATGACGATTTTGACTTTTACGGTTCAGGAGTTATGGTTCTTGAAAGATTGAAAAATGGAGTTTCCAGTCGTGTCCGTGCATTTACGCATGAACTGTTTTACCAAAGCTTCCCAAATTTTAATATATTGTTACTGATGACAAAATGGAGGTCAAGTTCAATAATGACGATTTTGACTTTTACCGTTCAGGAGTTATGGTTCTTGAAAGATCGTAAAATGGCGTTTCCATTCACGTTGTTGCATTTACTTATAAACCATTCAATCTAAGCTTTTCAAATTTTAATATGTTGATACTGACTACAAAATGGAGGTCAAATTTGATATTGACGATTTTCACTTTCAGCATTCATCAGTTATGGTTCTTGTGATATTGCCAGGACACAAATAAATGTTAATAAATCCGGTTTGCTGTCGTTGTGACAGCCTCTTGTTATTCTTATAATCCCATTAAGAACAGAAAGTAAATTCATGTAGATTACGAATATTGTTTTTCATTCGAACCCCCCCCCCCCCCCCCTCCCCGGTAAATCGATCCATTGTCACAAAAGCCTATGTCTACTTTTTAGGGAAAATCGATAATTAAATAGGGAAGCAGTATTTTGCAATATCAATCTCAAATATAGTACGATTAAACCTTAAATTAAAACTCAGTTTTAATTAAATACACTCATCATAGATACCAGGACCAAATTTAGTATATACGCCAGACGCGCGTTTCGTCTACAAAAGACTCATCAGTGACGCTCGAATCCAAAAAAGTTAAAAAGGCCAAATGAAGTACGAAATTTAAGAGCATTGAGAACCAAAATTCCTAAAAGTTTTGCCAAATACAGCTAAGGTAATCTATGCCTGAGGTAGAAAAGCCTTAGTATTCAAAAATTCAAAAATTTGTAAACAGTAAATTTATAAATATAACCATATCAATGACAATTCATGTCAGCACAAAAAGTGAAAGATGGACTGCTAGTTTTTGTTGTATGTGTTTAAACCAAAGGGTCAAAATAAAAACCAACCATACAATCTACTTGAATTCGAATATGTAAATGATACATTTAAAATTAGTGTTTTTCTGTAAACTGACATTTATTCATTCAGTAAAAATGGAATTCGCTATTTTACTTTCTTGAAGACAAATTAGATATATTATTCTAAATTAAAATATAAAATTCAGATTTTGCACCACATGATCTTATCATTAAATTACGTAACTATCTTACATGAAATTTCCATTTGAATGATAACATAAAACCAGTCAAAAAATTATGACATTAAATATCAGAATATATTTATAGACGATACATACAATCCTTTTGATGTAATTTTCCTTTTTCACACTTCAATCAAAATAATTTCTTTTCTTTATCATTCTAATTTTTAATGAAAAGTGTTTCTTATATGCAGTTCATCAACCATTTCACATACGTTTGAAAATCATTTAATAATTATTATACACTTGATAATCGTTCTTCAAATAACTTAATCACTTCGATTGCATTTACGGGGTCTGGAGACGTAATAACATTTTAATGTTGTTATAATAACTGCATATTTTACAGTTTGAACTTAGCAATAAGAATAAAGCAAAATGTGGGGCATATGTTAATGACGCAGCAAATCAGCGATGCTGAAACATTACCAAATCTAAAGATGTTACCTGTAGTGTATAGATTATTTCGTCCCCGAGGGTATCACCAGCCCAGTAGTCAGCATTTCGGTGTTGTCATGAATATCAATTATATGGTCATTTTTATAAATTTCCTGTTACAAAACTTTAGATTTTTCGAAAAACTAAGGATTTCTTATCCCAGGAATAGCCGTATTTGGCACAACTTTTTTGAATTTTGGGTCCTCAATGCTCTTCAACTTTGTACTTGTTTGGCTTTACAACTTTTTTGATCTTATGTAGACGATACGCGAGTCTGGCGTATTAAATTATAATCCTGGTACCTTTGATAACTAATTAAATCAAATGTATTTAGTACATGCAGACTATGTACAAAACAGTTAAAAATATTACAAATCTTAAAAAAACACTTATGTTTATTTATAAGTAAGAAACAACATAACACATGTTACAAAATATGTTATCATAAAAATTCATTTATAAATCATACTCACATTACAAGATTTATAAATCACTTTAATTATTGAATATGAATACATATAACAACAATGGTAAATAAGTTAAATATCACAATTATATGAAATACAAATAAATATGAAATCGGGATATTTAAACAAATGTCTGATTAAATGCAAATAGTGAAAGAAACAATGGTTAATCCTAGGATCAAGCTGACCCAGTAGCGTTAAACAATGTCTTAATCGGTATTTTAAAATAACATTTATTAAACAAATATAACACCATGATAGTAAAATTAACATCATTTCCTGGACATCGATTTTGATTACGGCTTATAAAATTTAAGGAATATCTACTGTTAACTTAAAGGGCCAAAATACATTTGGTGCCAAAATAAATAATACAGTTTATTTTTATTTTTTTTCAATGTACATTTAAATTCTAACATTGCAACTACGTGTTAAATCGAATTGGACATTTAATTTTACATACACTAGAATAAGCATTTTCGATTCTATATAAAAAAAAAACACGAAAAAGTAAAGCAAATGGGTAAAACTAATATTATTAAATAACCAAAATATTATTAGCGTATTTTGTTTTACAATCACAATTGAAATGAGGTAAATCAAAAATAAACGCAGACCATCATTAAAGTACAGTACCAACATATACTCTTTAAAAATCTTCTCCTGGGTGTCCTGAGGACTTCTTATTATTGTGCATATTGATTTTATTGTTGCCAGCACTACCTCTATATCTACTAGATTGATGGATGCACAACTGTTTTAACGTTAGATGCACAACTACAAACCTTTCGTATTACAAAAAATGCGATTACACAAAGCACTACAACAGCACCAGTAACTGCCCCGGTTATAATAGCTATACTGTCGGCCTCTGAAAAAAACCGACACAATAAATAAATGTAAACAAATTTGGGTCCTCAATGATTTTCATTTTCGTTCTTTTAGTTTGCCTTTTAAACATTTTTGATTCGAGCGTCACTGATGAGTCTTTTGAAGAAGAAACGCGCGTCTGGCGTACAAAATTGGAAACCATGTATCAATGATGAGTATATTTATAGATCTTTACTCGATTTTGTGAGGTAAAAGAATCCGATCTTTAAGTAATCAAGTTGTGTGTTTAATATTCAAATTGGCAGATTTATTATTTTATGACAGAAATAACTCACTACTATCGTTTGAGATAAATTGGAATTATACACACAATGGTTTTCTTCGAAAGAATAACCTTTTTTCAAAGAATGAAAACGCATGATATGTAAATATTCACCATTTTTTTAAGATTATGCTATTTTAATATCGACAAATTCCATGTATTACTTCTATTTTGTGAAAAGGCAAAAAGCTGGCAAATCGAACCTGTCTAACCTTCTGTTTCATAACTAACAAATATATGAACTCGTCGTTTGTCTTATATGACGTCAAATTTAACTACTGTACACGTTTGTGTAACATGTGTTAGAAGAAACGCAAATTAAACTGTTTCCAGTTAACAAATGTTTTGTTTCCATATCTATATATGTAGGACTCTAAAGTGCGATGGGGACGCTAAAACGCGATGGTCACGCTAAAGTGCGATGGCCTACGCTAAAGTGCGATTGTTTGATACGCTAAAGTGCGATGGTCTGTGATATTTTTTTGAACACGCTAAAGTGTGTTTTTCTGCAAAAGTATCGACGTTATGACGCCAAACAGCATTATGACGAGAATGATTGTCCAGATTAAGGGGTTTTATTACACAAAAACAGAAAAGAAAGAAGTGAGAAACAAACTGATCACAATCTAGAACTTTTTTGGTCGTTGCTGGAGCAGGTTAACTTTATAATTTGTAAAATTATAAAAAAAAATAATAAAAATAGCTGGGGTGCCAAAAAAAGTCTTCTTTTTGCTTTCTAATTGAATAGTTCAATAAAAAAAATTACAATATGGTTTGTTATTTCTGTTAAACAATGAATACACGTCAGCTAGACATCAACCTTACGAACAGATGTGTAGTATCATCATATGATTGCCAATAAGACAACTCTCTATACAAGACTTTGTGTCATTAATGTATGCAACTTTATGTTATAGAATGGCCTTTAACGCGATGCATTGGCTTACACCGCATAATATTCTATTAAGACCAAACGAACTCAAAACAACCAGTGTAAAACAATTGAAACGAGAAAATAACAACCTGATTTAAATACAAAACATTAAACGAACAGCAGATATGAAATATACCAACAAATGACTACTACTAAATTCCGGATTTACTAACTACTGCAATGTAACCATTACACTTCTTGGACAATTATCGTACTTTAAAAAAATTTAAGAAGATGTAGTATGAAATATCCATCCAACCCCAAATGTCGTTCATGTATGCAACTAATAATCATACGACCTTCAAAGTAAAGCCTTGGCCCATGCCGCATAACAAGCTATATAGGGTTATACAATGACCAGTGTAAAACCATCCAAAAGAGAAAGACTACGGCTTGATGTATAAATACAACAATAAACAAAAAATAATTGGAACTCAGCAACAAGCGAAAACCATTGCCTGAACCACATTTCCGTTACATCATCGGACTTTAGCTTGTCATACCATCACATGTTAGCGTGTTATCTAATCGCACTTAAAAAACAAACAACCATCGCACTTTAGCGTCTGACACCATCGCACTTTAGCGTAGACCATCGCACTTTAGAGTACCATCGCACTTTAGAGTCCTACACACACATATATATATATAAATATATACAAGATTTAATCATCTTTCAATGGGTATAATTTTCAACAAATAGAATGTTGACATATCAATGATAGGATCATTGTTTTATGGTATTAACAGTGTATATAGTAAATCAATAGATTTGGTTACTTGTAAAGGAAGTATAGAACATGTGAAAGGAAGTCGAAAACGCATAACTAAAAATCGGAAGTAGTTTTGTTATTTCTCTTATATATTTTAACTTCAGAGTTGTCATCTTATATAAAAATAAGGAGATGTGGTATGATTTCCAATGAGACAACTATCCACCAAAGTTCAAATGAAGTAGATGTAAGCAATTACAGGTCAACCGTACGCCTTCAATAAGGAGGAAAACCTATACCGTATAGTCGGCTATAAAAGGCCTCGACATGAAAAATATGAAAAAAAATCAATTTAACGACACATGCTTGTATATATTAAAATGCATGTAAAGACCTAATACACACTAGACAAAAAATCAAAAGGTAAATATGGTAAAAGCGAAGTAATAATAACTTTGACTTATCGAATTGCGAACGAGTCAGTAACAAAGACCAGTTCATATCAAAATAAGTGTTACGTGAGATGGGAATGGGAGAAAATGATACCTTCTTGTAATTACGGTCAAGCAATACGGAATCATACTGTTTGCTAGAATTGCAAAAAACGGTAGGTCTGTATTGGCATATAATTTCGCGATCCTTCATTCGCGTATTTATAGCAATAGAAATATTGTGCTTTAAACAACAACAATATTATTGAATTCATTCAGCTTATTTACCTATCAATGTTTTAATCATTAAATCAATTTAGTTTCATATTGCAATTAATTCTAATCTGTAAACATGTCGGTGATCGATGATACTTACTACCGGTGTCATATGGTATTTTGAACCCAACGGAAATTTAACCCCGGGGTCAAAATACCACTTTGGTAAATAGACCCCCATGTATGGAAAATTGACTCCATGGTAAATTGACCTCCCCCTGTTTTTTTTCATTCTAGATAATTAGATAATTATGAGACAATTATACATGATTTCAAAGCTTATTGTGGTTTGAAAATCAGACATACAAAAAGTGGAGTTCAATTTTTCCATGGTAGGTAACAAAAAGTACCATGGCTTGGTATACGTGTTCTGAAGTCTTTACCAACATAATGTCATTCAAAATTATTATTGAAGCATTATAACTATACCATGTAACTTAAATGCTTTAATTATTTGATATCCTACCATATAAAGGGAGTTCAATTTTCCGTGGTAAAAAAGGGGAGGGGTTCAAATTACTCTGGCTCAGTAAAATAGTCAAAACATCTTTTTCAACATGTTTTATATATACCATACATTTATTAAAGTATTCAAACTTTGAAAAGCAGTTTGAAATAATATGATTTTTGAAGTTTGAGGTACATATGAGGGGGTTCAATATACCATGGCAAGGGTCAAAATACCATGGTTAAGTAAACATTTTAAAACGTCTTTTAAAACATGTTTTATATATACCATATACTTATTACAGTATTAAAACTTTGAGAAGGAGTTTGAAATAATATTATCTTTGAAAGTAAGAGGTGTATAGGAAGGGGGTTCAATTTACCATGACAAGGTGGGTCAAAATACCATGGCTTAGTAAAATTATTGAATCATCTTTCCTTCATGTTTTTTTTTCATACCAACTACTTATTTTGACATTAAATAGTATTAAACACTTTATTATAGATTGAAATTCAGACATGTAAAAGGGTTGGGGGGGGGGGGGGGCGAGGTCAATTTGACTTAGTAGAAGTTCAAAATACCACGACTAGAAATAAGTGCTATAAAGTCTTTACCAACATAATTTTCATTTAAAATACTTATTGAAGCATTATAAATAGACCATGTAGTCTGACATCCTGACAACTTAAAGGAGGAGGGCCAATTGTCAATGGTAAGGGATCAATACCATGGATAAGAAAAAAAAATGTTAAATCAATCTTTTCCAACATTTTTTGTTTCAGATACCTATTGAAGCATTCTAACTAGATTTGTTGCTTACATGCTTTAATATTTTTTTCTTACATTTAAAGTGGGGTAAATTTTTCATGGTAACTAGGGAGTTCACTATATCATGTCTTATTAGCAAAGTGTTTTAAAACATTTACTTCCATAATGGTTTTCATTCAAGATACTTTTTTTAAGCATCATAACTAGTTTTATTTGTATATATTATAATAATTCTGTCACGGATTAAAATTTGTGTTTTATCATAAGATTAATCTTAAGTTGAAATTCTATGAAAATTCAAAATTTATAACAATTCTACAACAGGTCAAAATACACTGTAAACAGGGTTGTTGTAGACCATTCTTAAATATTGAAGTAAGATAAAATACCCATACGATCAAATAAGTTTTTTCAGAAACAACATAAAGATAATTCTATATAATAAGTTTAAACAATTTTTAAAATTACATCTGAAATGTGGCGTTTATAATATGTGAACAATGCGACATCCTAATGAACCATTAGTGTATTGGACACATTGGAGGTGTTTAAAAAAAATGTATATAGCACACTTTTATTAAACAAAAGAACACTTCGTTTTGACAATTCCAAAGATAAATTGGAAAAGCCAAGTAATCATTTGTTTATAATAAGTAATGACAATTTGTGTTTTAAACAATTTTTTATGACAATCAACCAATATACATGAACAATAGACTTTCACATCTTTACCATTTCCTTGGACCTTAAAATTTCAAGAAGTATAGCTATTCTAACTCCTATACATAGTAATAATACTTCAGTAAGTAGTTGTTATGTATTGAACATGCTTATAAAGATGTTTTGACCATGTTACTTAGCAATGGTATTTTGACCCCCCCTGCCATAGTATATTGAACCTCCTACTATACACCCCAAATTCCAAAAATTATAGCTATTCTGACTCCTTTACACAGTAATAATACTCCAATAAGTAGTTTGTATGTATTAAACATGCTCATAAAAGATATTTGGAAAATTTTACTTAGCCATGGTATTTTGACCCCCCTCCCATGGTATATTGAATCCCCTCCTATACACGTCCAATTTCCAAAATTATAGCCATTCCAACTCCTTTACATAGTAATAGTACTTCAATAAGTAGTTGGTATGTATTAATCGCTTTATCATATACTTCCGACAATAGTGTTATGTACGGCAAATAAACAAATGCAATAAATAAAACAGTCAAAAACTTTATAAAGAAGTTAAATCATACATCAAATATACTATAATTGTCCAACAACAGCATCACTACCTCCATATAAATATGTATGGTATTATTTCCTATAGGGGCATTTTAAAACATTGAACATTTGGAAGAGTTTTATGATCATTATTACGCCGTGTTTGTTGTACTATAAAATGATTCATAATTGTCAATGGCATTTGTTAGCATGTACTAAACTATCCCCACAAAAGTTTCCGTAACTTTTGACGTCGTCATAAAAAATATCTGACGTCACAATGGAAAAGTAAACAACCGATACCGGAAACACCGAAAGTAACTTGCACGAGAGGCACTATTATGGGGTTTGTGCACGAGATGCACCTGATATGGGTTATCAGCCCGGGTGGGAAATTATGGTTTGTGTACTTCCGCTCATTACACATATACAAAAGCTATCATAGCAATGCTAAGTATATGATAAACTTATAAAGTTGTATGGAAAATGTTACTTAGCCATGGTATTCATCCCCTACTATACATCCTAATTTCAAAAATTATAGCAGTTATAACTCTTTTACATAGTATTATTACTGCAATAAGTAGTTGGTATGTAGTTAACATGCTTATAAAGATGTTTGGAAAATTTTACTTAGCCGTGGTATTTTGACCCCCTTGCCATGGTATGTTAAACCCACTACAATACACCTCCAATCTAAAGGTTAAAGCTATTCTAACTCCTTTACATAGTAATAATACTCCAGTATGTATTAAACATGCTTTTTAAGATGTTTAGAAAATGTTACTTAGTCATGGTATTTTGACCCAGATGATAATGAAAACATTAAATATGTCTGGACAACATTTCACGCATGTAGAGCGAAGACAAATGGTCATCCGCCTTTATATATTAGTCCACATTGACAACGTGTCTGGAAGAGATCAAATCTGTCACAACGGTTCGACATTCCATTAATACAATCCAGCAATGTATTAATATTTTCTGAGACATATATCAATTATCAATTGTGATCAATCCTTTCTTTACTTTTTCAGTACAGTATTTCTAGCAGAACAAAAAATAATTGTATTTAAGGTCTTCGTATCGAAATGGCATAGTTGATTGGTTCGACAACAGTGGTTGAACAAGTGTTCAATCAAAGAAACATAGCACTTCATGAACAGCAGATTATTTTAAGAGGCTCTAATGCATCACGAACAAGACATTTTGATGAAGTTACAGTAGGTGTACTTCTCATTCGTATGTAAAGATCATGACATAATGTTTACTGAGGAACGAGACACTGGTGAGAACTATGCAATATTTAAAGAATAGAGATATAAGAGGGAAAGTGACAGTCAACTTAGCCACAACTAATCTGTAAAAATTAAATGTTGATGTAAGATCATTAAGAGAATGTTCTTTCTAAGTATATAAAGATTCCACTATACTACTTTTTCATTAGGTCTTTCCATTTTCCCATCCAAATTATGGCTTCCATTACCCGTGTGTGATATTATGCCATTTAACTATACAGTTTAAGTGTTGGAAACGTAATTTGAAAACTGTAAATGTAGATCAAGCCATGAGTAGAATTACACACTTGTAAAAGGGGAAGGTAGGGCAATCAGATTGACCATCAATATTGCTAAACTACAACATGTAATAGCGTTTATCTACAAATGGCCATTGTAATTAACACGTTTCAATCAAGCTTTGAAATAATATAACTTGATTAGGTAATCCAAATTATGTTCTACACCAGGAACAGTTTAAAAGCAAATTAACAACATTCTTAAAGCATGTGAAAGCTTTAGGCGGCGAATGTTTCGGCCTTTTACCCGGAGTGTTACTTCGAGTGAATGCGGATGTCATCTATTCTATTGGACATTTATCACAAAGGTATCAGCATTTTGTAATGAGCTAATAAAATGTGCTTGCCGGATAACACGGATGTCACAGTAGATTAAAATGCGCGAGGATAATGATGTTTTTTACAGTCCTGTTTAACATTTTGTTGACAGTGGGGTAAAGATTAAATGGGTTGTCCTTGAGAAACATTTTGATAACTGCTGTTAAAATATGTTGTTGTTTAGATAATAAGAAGACAGCGAAGATACATAGGCACTAAAAAATCATTAGTAAAAGAAAACCGGATAATAACATGAATAAAAAACGGACCAATAGCAGTCAAGAAATCACTACACACAATTGTTTTTAAATGGGCAACATCAACCCTACTTGTTTAGATAGATTGATGAGTAATATCCAGTAATTGGGCATATATCATGTACTAGTAATGGTGAATTTATAAATGTATATTGTCTAACCCTTAGAATCCTTAGAACATGTAAAAACCATTGATACATTGAAATTATTATTTAGACTTGACCGAATGTGAACGTTTGAAATGAAATAAGGTTTTCCATGCCTGTACGATGGATAAACAAGACATTCAATAGTTGACAACAGACATTGAAAAAAGAGCAGGTAAAAATTAATACAACAAATAAACCGAACTCCAAAGAAAAAATAAAACGGAAAGTCCCTTAACAATTGGCAAAATCAAAAGCTCAAACACATCAAATGAATGGAAAACAACATTGAAAGCATAAACAACACAAGTACCTTTTCGTCAAATCTAGAGGTTATCGCATGTGTTCCGGAAGGGTGTGTAGTTTTGGGTCAACTGGATGCACGCGTGATGTTACTCATTGCAAGTTGGTGTTTAGGTGGCAAGGAAAAGTGGAACATATCCATTATCAGTTGTGACCCAGATATAACTTAACGGTCAAACAAATTTTGATGGCGTCCTGAAAACGTTCAAATGTTTCCATTTATGGGATCTTTGATTAAATTTTCCTGCAAGCAACTTCCATGAATCATGGAAACGCAACCCTTAGAATATTGTATGAACTGCAAAGTACAATTCGATGGAAGAAATAAATATCAGCAAAGCCTTGTCTTAGTTTTGTTCATTTTCATTTTTTGGCGGCCATTTCGATCCACGTCATATTCTTTATGTGCCTATCCCAAGTCAGGAGCCTGTAGTACATTGGTTGTCGTTGTTTCATATTTTTCTCATTGTTGAAATTCGATGGATCATTCTTAAGGACTGAATCCAAATAATCGTCGGGCCAACCAGAATAACTAATGTTATTAAAACTGCATTCCGATTAACACTGATATACCATTAGTCTCTTTGTTTCATCTTCAACTGACCTAATCACAAACTTATTCTGCTGCAGCCAGAACACTACACACAAGCTTGCTTTCGTTATGTCTTGACAGGTCAGACAAAATGTTCTGAATTGAAACTGGTGTTCCCGTTTTAAGGATGAATTTATGTATAAATTTGTATATATAAAAATAAATAAATACATATTATCATAAAATCACCTTTAAGTTACATTTCTTCTTATAGTACTGTACTCACCAGATGTGGAACCAACGTTGCTTTTGGTGGTATTCAAAGTGTTTGTTTCTGTTGCTGGGAATGTATCTAATAAGTATCAATAAATAAGACTAATGATTTTGTTTCACACGCAATAGATATGAGTATAAACATAGTTTTGTACATAAATTAATGAGACAGAAAACGGACAATGAAATAAGCAACAGTCATCGGAAGAACTAATCACTATGTAAGTATGGCTTGATGTTTTAAATCATATTCAAAGATTTAATTTTAGACATTTTATGGAAAATTATATGAACATGATTTCATCAGAAATCAGATGACGCTTTTTTATTAACTAAGACGTGAGTCAAAAACTAAAATGTGCACCAAATCAACGAAGTTTGTGATTTATGTGTGAACCTACCAACATGTACCAAAGCATCTGAAGGTTCGAGTTGCAATACAACAAGAACAAATATTCTTAACATTTTTAGATAAAGAACAGTAACCAATCATCTATTCATATTGCACTATCCTTTGGCCGGTCTCTCTGTCAGTTGACTGATAATGCATGCTTGTGTGTTATTTCAAACATTAATCAATAATCGATTCATCGATGCCAGAATGATTCAAATGATATATTTACTCGGAAAATTATCAGTTGATAAATTAGTGTATGATTTTAACAAACTTAGGTTACAGGTATATTGTGCAGGGTGAATGAACGATAGACGGCTCTCATTGGTTATTTCTGTTTAAATCCCTAGATATGAATATTTACATACCCTGAGTACTCCATTACACCATGAAACTAACAAGAATATAAACGTAGATACCGAATGTATCACCGATCTTAGTCAAAATCGCCGTTTTGAAAGAAATTCAGACACAATGAGTATCGATGAAGCATAGTATTTCATTAAGAAAAGATGTTTGATAAAAAAAAAAGGACAAGCTGAAAAATATGTTTACGGGTCTAAGGTGCTTCAATAACGAGAGACACTAGACTAAGCAAATGTGGCGCTTCAAATCAAGAACGCAATTGATGCGATGTTTTTTTCAACTAAGAATAAAGTCATCATATTTTTCATATCGGGGCCTTTTATAGCCGACTATGCGGTACGGGTTGGCGTTATTTTTTAACTTCTCCGCCGTTTTGAAAAAAAGAAATTGTTAAATATAACGTCATGACTTACTAAAAACGTTGGATTACCTTTTATATGTTTTTTAAAGATTTTGTTTGATTATTTTTTGCTTTCATTTATACATGGTTGTCAAATTTGAACTGATCGGCAGACATCTTGAAAATGACCGCCATGTTGGATTTTTCAGACTGGGTCCATAGCTTGAATTGACTACCAAATATATATCTGCAATTGTGCAATGTTTCGTGCTTTTACCATCAAACCAACAATTCTTCTAAAAACATGCATTAATCAGTTGAACTATTGTACAACTGTTTGAGGTAAGCCTAAAGCAACTGATTTTTAAAGTTTATTTTCATGCTGTGTTGTTACACTACTGTCCCAGGTTAGGGGAGAGTTAAATGTGTTAAACCATGCCATATTCTGCACGTGCCTATCCCAAATCATGAGCGGTTGTCGTTGTTTCATGTTTTTTCTCATTGTTGAAATTCGATGGATCATTCTTAAGGACTGAATCCAAATAATCGTCGGGCCAACCAGAATAACTAATGTTATTAAAACTGCATTCCGATTAACACTGATATACCATTAGTCTCTTTGTTTCATCTTCAACTGACCTAATCACAAACTTATTCTGCTGCAGCCAGAACACTACACACAAGCTTGCTTTCGTTATGTCTTGACAGGTCAGACAAAATGTTCTGAATTGAAACTAGTGTTCCCGTTTTAAGGATGAATTTATGTATACATTTGTATATATAAAAAAAAATACATATTATCATAAAATAACCTTTAAGTTACATTTCTTCTTATAGTACTGTACTCACCAGATGTGGAACCAACGTTGCTTTTGGTGGTATTCAAAGTGTTTGTTTCTGTTGCTGGGAATGTATCTAATAAGTATCAATAAATAAGACTAATGATTTTGTTTCACACGCAATAGATATGAGTATAAACATAGTTTTGTACATAAATTAATGAGACATAAAACGGACAATGAAATAAGCAACAGTCATCGGAAGAACTAATAACTATATAAGTATGGTTTGATGTTTTAAATCTTATTCAAAGATTTAATTTTAGACATTTTATGGAAAATTATATGAACATGATTTCATCAGAAATCAGATGACGCTTTTTTATTAACTAAGACGTGAGTCAAAAACTAAAATGTGCACCAAATCAACGAAATTTGTGATTTATGTGTGAACCTACCAAAGCATCTGAAGGTTCGAGTTGCAATACAACAAGAACAAATATTCTTAACATTGTTAGATAAAGAACAGTAACCAATCATCCATTTATATTGCACTATCCTTTGGCCGGTCTCTCTGTCAGTTGACTGATAATGCATGCTTGTGTGTTATTTCAAACATTAATCAATAATCGATTCATCGATGCCAGAATGATTCAAATGATATATTTACTCGGAAAATTATCAGTTGATAAATTAATGTATGATTTTAACAAACTTAGGTTACAGGTATATTGTGCAGGGGGAATGAACGATAGACGGCTCTCATTGGTTATCTTTGTTTAAATCCCTAGATATGAATATTTACATACCCTGAGTACTCCATTACACCATGAAACTAACAAGAATATAAACGTAGATACCGAATGTATCACCGATCTTAGTCAAAATCGCCGTTTTGAAAGAAATTCAGACACAATGAGCATCGATGAAGCATAGTATTTCATTAAGAAAAGAAGTTTGATAAAAAATAAAAGAACAAGCTGAAAAATATGTTTACGGGTCTAAGGTGCTTCAATAACGAGAGACACTAGACTAAGCAAATGTGGCGCTTCAAATCAAGAACGCAATTGATGCGATGTTTTTTTCAACTAAGAATAAAGTCATCATATTTTTCATAACGTCATGACTTACTTAAAACGTTGGATTACCTTTTATATGTTTTTAAAAGATTTTGTTTGATTATTTTTTGCTTTCATTTATACATGGTTGTCAAATTTGAACTGATCGGCAGACATCTGGAAAATGACCGCCATGTTGGATTTTTCAGACTGGGTCCATAGCTTGAATTGACTACCAAATATATATCTGCCATTGTGCAATGTTTCGTGCTTTTGTCATCAAACCAACAATTATTCTAAAAACATGCATTAATCAGTTGACCTATTGTACAGATGTTTTGAGTTAAGCCTATTGCAACTGATTTTTAAAGTTTATTTTCATGCTGTGTTGTTACACTACTGTCCCAGGTTAGGGGAGGTTAAATGTGTTAAACCATGCCGCATTCTGCATTCCAAATCATGAGCGGTTGTCGTTGTTTCATGTTTTTCTCATTGTTAAAATTCGATGGATCATTCTTAAGGACTGAATCCAAATAATCGCCTTCCAACCAGAATAAAAAATGCTAATAAAATTACATTTCGATTAACACTGATACACCATTAGTCACTTTGTTTCATCTTCAACTGACCTAATCACAAACTTATGCTGCTGCAGCAAAAACACTACGCACAAACTTGCTTCCGTTATTACTTGACAGGTCAGATAAAATGTTCTGAATTGAAAAAAAGATAAGTTTGTTGCCGTTTTGAGGATGAATTTAAATATTTAAGAAAAATAAATAAATATATATTATTTTAAAATAACCTTTAAGTTACATTTCTTATTATAACACTGTACTCACCAGATGAGGAACCAACGTTGCTGTTGGTAGTATACAACGTGCTTGTTTCTGTTGCTGTAAATGAATCTTATATGTATCAATAATTAAGACTTATGATATGAGTATAAACATAGTTTTGTACATTGTTCAATGAGACAGAAAACAGACAATGAAATAAGCCACAGTCATCGGAAGAACTAATAACTATGTAAGTATGGTTTGATGTTTTAAATCATATTCAAAGCTTTTATTTTAGACATTTTATGACAAATTATGTGAACATGATTACATCAGAAATCAGATGACGCTTTTTTATTAACTAAGACGTGAGTCAAAAACTAAAATGTGCACCAAATCAACGAAATGTGTTATTTATGTGTGAACCTACCAAAGCATCTGAAGGTTCGAGTTGCAATACAACAAGAAAAAACTATTCTTAACATTTTTAGATAAAGACCAGTAACCAATCATTCGTTTGTATTGCACTATCATTTGACCGGTCTCTCTGTCAGTTGACTGGTAATGCATGTGTGTGTGTTATTTCAAACATTAATCTATAATCGATTCATCGATGCCAGAATGATTCAAATGATATATTTACTCGGAAAATTATCAGTTGATAAATTAATGTATGATTTTACCAAACTTAGATTACAGCTTTATTGTGCAGGATGTACGATAGACGGCTCTCATTAATTGTCCCTAGAAATTTACACACCCTCAGTACTCCTTTACACCATGAGGCTAACAAGAAAATAAACGTAGATAGCGAATTTATCACCGATCCTAGTCAAAATCGCCGTTTTTAGAGAAATTCAGACACAATGAGCAAAAATGAAGCATAGTATTTAAAAAAAAAAAGAAGTTTGATAAAAGAAAGGACAAGCTGACAAATTGTTAACGGGTCTTAGGTGCTTCAATAACGAGAGAAACTAGACTAATAAAACGTGGCGCTTAAAATATAGAAGGCGATTGACACGATGTTTCTTCAACTAAGAATACAGTCATCAGTCATCATGTAGAAAATACCAAATTAAATTTTCAGTGAGCCCAACCATTGCATAGGAATGTCTGTGCAGTTACCGGGGTAATTGCCAGTAACGCCCAGGTATATTAGTTAGTAACGTCCGAGGATAAGTTTTTTTTTACGACGCATCATTAACCAATCGATATTAAAGAAATGTATATGGGTATTGGGATTACTGTTTTACTTTTTGGACAATTTCTTTTTCAAATTATCATTTATTTGTAGTATCGTACCTGTGCAATTGGTGAAATCAAAGGTAACTACCTTTATACTTGTTCCAATACACGTTGCACCTGCAGTCCCCAAATTCTGATTTTGAAGAAATAACTTTAGTTGTGACATTTCACAGTTGCCGCAGTTCAATGGATTCTGATCCAAAAGCCTTTAAAAAGACAATACATTTAAACTTTGAAATAATTCTTTTCACAGCGTTCATGGAGAATTAACATTATCCATGCATCATTGTTTGTGAATAAGATTATTCATCAATCAATCAATCAATAAATCAATCAATCAATCAAATAATATACATACCCATTATTGCAAAGGGATTGCTTTTACACGAAGATAACATAGCAACCGAAAGAAAGTTAACACTTCGGTTTAACATACTGTTCTACTTCAAATAATTCAACGAATTGAATGTACAACTGTTTTCTAATTATTTATGTGAGAATGATTCCTAACTCTTAATCCATAATGTAATATAATGCAAGAGCGCCTTAACAATGTGTACTTTAAAATATTTAAAGATGAAATTAATTAGAGAGAACTGTATGTTTGGCCATTTTATTATTGTTTCTTGTTAAATGAGAGAATTCATGCGGTTCACATCTATGTTAAATCACTCGATAAGGGAATTAAAATATTACAAAATATCGTGATCAATTAAACAAATAGCCAAAAGTAAAATCACAAAAATACCGAACTCTGAGGAAAATTCAAAACGGGATGTTCCTTATCAAATTGCAAAATCAAACGCTCAAACACATCAAACGAATGGATAACAACTGGTGCAGTCATTTTGTTTATGAAGAAAATGGTGGATTAGCTAGCTAAACCTCTCACTTGTATGACAGTCGCATAAAATTCCATTATATTGACATTATATTGATGTGTGAACAAAACAAAAAGACATTATAGGTAAACATGTCAAAATGTTCTTTGGTACCCCTGGTTCATCAACTTTCTGCTCAGTCACTGATAGAAAAATCGAAGGTATGACACTCAGTATAAATATACCACTTTTGCAATTAATGTTTGCCAATTAGAAAGCAGCTTGTTCGTGATTACAATTGTAAATGTTAGACTGTAGAGGATCTATATAAGTATAGTTTAATGCTTAAATGATGTTCATTCATGCACTACAAAAAGCAAAAACAGATGAATAACTTGCATTTTAAAACAACCCGCAACACGAACGGTTTGTACAATATTATAGGTTCCACATCTGTAAATAAAGACAATGCAATTTCCCATAGGAACTCCGTTTACGGCTCAAACTGTGCCAATTTTACTGTAAAGTTTAATAAAAAAATATATGCCAGAATGGAAAGTTTATATGCACTACTATTTTTTTCAAAGGTCAAAACAAGGGGTTTGCGGCATATTTTTAACATTTATATGCCTCGAACTTCTAAGAGTATAAACGTATACTATAATTCTGTACTACCCCTCCCTTCACTTTGGGTCTTCTTCAAAATTCAATTTGGCTGCTATTCATATGTTTTTAAACTGGTAACATTCCCCAGTTGTTTTTTTCTACAAGATGAAGAATAGAGATCATATCTGGAAACCAGTAGGTAAACAAAACAAAATATCTATGAATATTAAATTTCTCTCCAAAAGAGGCGTGGTATGTGAAAGAGCTGTATTTACAAAGTGTAACCTATAGTAGTCGACATTCAGTGTACGCAACCTGCGACAAATATCATGTGTATATGTACGTATATTTGAAAAATTTTGTAACTGCTTTGAAATTGCGACAGTAGTGTACTTTTGTACGCGTTTATTACGGCATTTCGATTTTGAAATTGAAACCGCGTGCAAAATTTACATGCAAAGAGTTATATTTTCATAGAAAGTTTTGTATATCGATTTATTTAAATGTAAAAGATCAATTTACCTATTCAATCTTATTTTACACATTACGAAAAGGCAATATCTTCATGAGAATGTTCAATCAAGTTATGTTTCAGAAGGTATGATATTTGAATAAAAAAACAACATTCACAATGTTAAGAACACTTTTATTTTCCTTTCATACTTTTCCAATTATTTATCTCAGGTGAGTTGGAAGGGTAGACAAATCCTGCTCCACTAACGCTACCATTTACATTTTAGTTACGGATCAGTCAATGAAATGACAAGTAATTTAAACATTTAACGACTTTTGACCACATCAGTTATCCTCTAAGAAAAGATATTGATGATCTTATTATAGAAACACTTTTAAAAATGACAATCAGATTTTTGGAATGGAATTGCGCTATAGTGTTGTAAAAAGAAGCCTATATTTCGTCTTTTAAATAAACTCATCATATATACCAGGACTAAATTTAGTATATACGCCAGACGCGCGTTTCGTCTACAAAAGACTCATCAGTGACGCTCGAATCCAAAAAAGTTAAAAAGACCACATTAAGTATGAAGTTGAAGAGCATTGAGGACCAAAATTCCTAAAAGTTTTGCCAAATACAGCTAAGGTAATCTATGCCTGAAACTGAAACGCATGCACCGTTATTAGCAATCAGTCATTTTTGTGTTTTTGGATGAGTATTTTTTCATAAAGTGTAAATAATAAAAGATACTTTAACTTTTGTTTGTGTTGAAACAACTGCATATTTCAAGTTGAATAAGAGTGCAATCATTTCTACATTTTTATGGAAATCAGGAACCGTCATTTGATATTACTACATTCTGTATATCAGAAAGGACTGTTTTTATACAATATAATACATCCTGGTATCTATTTACGATGAGTTTATATACATATAAGAGAAAACATACTAAAATAATTTTTCGAATCATTTAAGAATGACTATGAAATTCACGAACCGTATTAGATATAAGTACCTTTTGTACACCAGTATGGGTTGTTTTTCATAAAATATGATGAATATAATAAACTAACAAATTTTTTTTCGAATTGTTTAAGAATGTTCATGGTTTGTGATAAAATATGTATAAAATAAAGATATAGATACTTATAGCTTGTTGTTCGGTGTGAGCCAAGGCTCCGTGTTGAAGGCCGTTCATTGACCTATAATGGTTTACTTTTATAAATTGTTTTTGGATGGAAAGTTGTCTCATTGGCACTCACACCACATCTTCCTATATCTACTTAAACTTTCATTTGCGTTGAATAAGACTGCAACAATTTCTTCATTTTACGATTCCGTAATTTTGTAAGAGGTCAACTTGACGAACTCAGTCAGAATGATCAATCCATCCAATCCGTCCGATTAGTCAAAACGATTTGTATTCTGATAAGTCTGACTGATTAATGACGTCACTGATCGATGACAGATTGCTAATTGCTAGCTGCTTGCTAAAAAAGTAACGCCGAAGATTTCAAATACGGTTCTTCAAACCAGTATTTTTAATACTTTGCTACTCATTACACATGCATATAAGCAGCTGAATGATATACCTGTTTAAAAACCTGTTTAACATATTGAATATCCTCTTAAGGAATGACTGTAATATTTTTTCTGTCTATGAAGAAATAACATTAAAAATTTGGTGTACACTGAATAACGCGCGTAGCGGGTTATTTAACACTGTGCACCACATGTTTTATGTTATTTCGAATAGACAGAAAAAATATTAGAGTCATTTCTAATAATTTAATTCTAAATTCCATTTTAAACCGTAGAAAACCATGAAAAAACGTTGATGACGTCACGGTCACATGACTAAATTATGTTTATGGGCTGATAACAAAATAACGCCAGCCAATCAGAAGACGATTACATCCAAAATTAAATTATTTACTTATAATCATGATAATAAAACAAAAACTCAGTATCAAAAAGGACATTAGGTAAGGTTGCCAATCAGACAACTTTCCACCAGAGACCAAATGACTTTGATGCTAGCAACAATTGGTCACCGTACAGCCTCGAACAATCAGCAAAACCCATGTCAAATAGCAAACTATGAAAGTCTCGACATAACAAAATGAAAAAAAAGGTAATCAGTAAAACCAACAGTCTCATTTATACACAAAAACAACACATACAGAAAATGGCCGATCAAACCTTTTCCTAACCTAGGGCCGTGTTGTTACAGCCAAACTATAAAGATCAGTGAAAAATGTTGCCTCTTCAGATCGATATAAAGCCCCCTAAAACAGCTTACTCATAGTTACTGAAAAGTAGTTCCTAGACAATAGCAATTTATGTTCTTAAAACAGGCTTATATTGAAGGTTTTGCAGTTGCTCAAAATACCGCCCTCTGCGAGAATGGACCCTTTTGCTTTTCTGTGTTAAAAAGGCAGATCGATATTGTCAATATAAGGAAGACCATAACTTAAGGAGGGATAGATAAAACTCGAAAAGAAAAATATGATCTGAGTACAGTAAAAAATAAGTCGAACTTAATTACCGTTTGAAGTCATGTTGAAATGCCAACATGGCCTTGCTCCGAAATCGGTGGCAAAATTGAAATCGGTGATCTGTGTTAAGCTGTTGCATCATATCAAAGAACTAGAAACTCTGCTGCTTTTTTTGTTTAAGAAAATGTTAAACGTGATAATTGTAATCTTACATATGACTACATATAACTAGTAATATATTGAAAAAATGAATATTAATAATAATTTTCCCAACCCGGGAAAGATTCCATATGCTCAGGAATAACTTTCACGCAAACAATTGTATTGCACAAGATGCCCCTTTCGACAATTGATGTATCTTCAATGTTGTTCGAGTCCAAACAAAACGTAATACAAACGTTAAATTAAGAGCTGACAAAAAGCAAAAAGGATAAAAAATATAGTCAAACTCGTACAAGCAATCGGAGCTATCCATGAATGGTATTTCTCTTTTGCGAGATTAATTTGAAGTCATATTTTATAAAAATAACTTACGTACCATTTACCGGCATTTGTGTTTTAAAAGCTTATAGTGAAAACAGAATTCATTCGAATATTGAAACGGTAGGGTTCGATTTACATTTGGGTGTAGAGTTTTATGGACTGCTGTTTGTCTGGTTTTTTTTATTGGTCATGGTGATATCTTAGACTCTTTGATTTGCGATTTGAGATAGTTCCATTGATATCCTTTGTTCACATTAAAGACACTTATTGCAGAAAAGAGAACATAGCAATTTTACTCATGCTTTGGATCAATTTTAAGGGGATTTCTTTTTAATCTAAAATTTTAGAAAAAAATTAAAACAGTGGGAGTTCAAACCAACAAGTTCTGCCATTCGATTTTTCTTCGCCACTTTCATGAGTTGAAAAATAAATGTAAAATAATATAAACTCCAATCATCCCAAAAAAAATCAAAAAAATCGCTGCAAAATCAAATAGAGAGGACACAAAAATAATTTACGAAAATAAGTCAATTTAGTTACGTTCATACATGTACAACCAATTCAAAAAACATGATAAATTCAACAGCAATTTTCAATTTTCACAGCTGTGTTAACATTTTACATAAAGTTGGACTTAGTTGCAACCATTTATTTATATATATATCATTTGTGTGCATGGACTCCTTTTAGTACGCAACTTTTACAGTCAATTAGGAACAGATGACCTCCCAGAAGTCATCTAATACTAAAACGCCACTACGGTTTTCTTAATACCTTTGATGAAAATGTCATATAACAGCATAACCAAGTAACATTGGGCTCGTAGTCGTCAAAGCAATATCTATCTTTCATCAAAAGTTTTAGTTACGCAAATGTATTTGTTACGTGCTAGTAATCTGCAACACCAAAAGTACTATATTTTGTCAGAGTAGGCTTCCATAAGAAATATAATTATAACTAGAATTAATGAAAATAACTTTGTTTTATGTTAATGCATTCGACGCGTTTTTTGTTGATCAACCCTCTTAGGGACGTTCGATGGACCGAAGGCTGTCTGTTTGACATCCAATGGGAAATTAAATATATATTCAGGACGAGATCACGATAATGTGATATGAATACAGAACCGTTCCATGATGTTTGGAAAATATTTCAGTCAAAACTGTGTTCTATGCAGCTTCTTAATTATTCATTTTTCAACTAACATAATTCTCAATTCATTATCTATATTTTGCACAACAGAATTTTTTTGATTTTTTTGCTACATCTCCATTCTGATCTTCATAAAAAAACATAGACATGCCTATATTCCCAAAATAATCGATTGTACTGAGTATACATTTTAAACATCAAAACCTTGGACATTTTTACCACTACATTGTTGATATTTTTGATATAGACACAATTATAAGCGTGATAATAAGTACAACAAATAGATGTATACCAGTGTAGACAGACTTTAGTGACTTTTCTACTCTATAAATATTTATGAAGTCGTTTCATTAAGGCCATTTCTGTATGTATTATTTTTATGTAATCATTTGAATGTTAGATATAGATCCTTCAAAACGTGTTAACATATGCACGGATAGACGTTTCTTATCATACAGTGTACTTACAGTGTCTTTAGAGCAGTCAAGTGTTGAAATACATTCGGCACTAGGTTGGTTATCAGATTGCCATCCAGATACCTGACAAATAACAATTTTTTTCAGTGTTAAGCGTTTTATTTGCTATCTCGTCAATTCAAACATATTTTCATGGATAATAGTTACCAACTGCATGTGAGGTAGAGGATTCATAAACAATTAACTTATATTTCTTTAAATGATAATATCTCTGTGACAAAACCCAAATGGTCTTTAGCTATTATACTTATCCATATTTTAGTATTTCTTGTAAACTGTACAATGTAAACGTATGTTAAAATGATATATGAACGAAATGTATTCCTTGCTATGAAAGTTGACATTTTTTTGTCATAAAAATTCAATAAATAAAAGTATTGAAGAAATACCTTCTCAAAATGAAATGTTATATGAAATATGGATAAAAAATGAGGATAAATATAATGCGACAGCATACTACCAACAGAAAGCGGTACTTTTTTTGTTGGAATAAATATACTTACAAATTTTTAAGAGCCGCCATGCCTTGGAATGAATTTACATTAATCTCAGTTATTTGATTGTCTCGTAGGTTCATGTCAGTCAAATGGATTTAAATGATGTTCGTAAAATATTTCAGCCAAACTGTGTTCTACGCAAATTCACACTCAGTAAAAATGTCACAATCGGCAATACAATGAAATAATAAACAATACAATAAAAACGAAAAAACAAACGGCATGATGTAGGACAACACAATAAATGAAAGAAGGTTAATTATCTGATTGACCATTTAGAAGTCGTTTCATTAAGGCCATGTCTGTATGTATTATGTGTATGTAATCATTTGAATGTTAGGTATAGATCCTTCAAAACGTGTTAACATATGCACGGATAGACGTTTCTTATCATACAGAGTACTTACAGTATCTTTAGAGCAGTCAAGTCTTGAAATACATTCAGCACTAGGTTGGTTATCCGATTGCCATACAGATACCTGACAGATAACATTTTTTTCAGTGTTAAACGTTTTATTTGCTATCTCGTCAATTCAAACATATTTTCATGGATAATAGTTACCAACTACATGTGAGGTAGAGGTTTCATAAACAATTAACTTTTATTTCTTTCAATGATAATTTCTCTATGACAAAACCCAGATGGTCTTTAGTTATCGTATCAAGTTAGTTACAAGATTATACGAATCCATATTTTAGTATTTCTTGTAAACTGTACAATGTAAACGTATGATAAAATGATATATGAACGAAATGTATTCCTTACTATGAAAGTTGTAATTATTTGTCATAAACATTCAATAAATAAAAGTATTGAAGAAATACCTTCTCAAAATGAAATTGTATATGAAATATGAATAAAAGATGAGGATAAATATAATACGACAGCATACTACCAACAGAAGGCGGTACTATTTGTGTTGGAATAAATATACTTACAACTTTTCAAGAGCCGCCATGCCTTGGAATGCATCTACCTTAATTTCAGTAATTTGATTAGTATTCAGGTCCCTGAAAAATAATAATTTACAGTGTACTGCTACATCTCCATTCTGATCTTCATAAAAAAACATAGACATGCCTATATTCCCAAAATAATCGATTGTACTGAGTATACAATCTAAACATCAAAACCTTGGACATTTTTACCACTACATTGTTGATATTTTTGATATAGACACAATTATAAGCGTGATAATACGTACAACAAATAGATGTATTCCAGTGTAGACAGACTTTAGTGACTTTTCTACTCGTTAAATATTTATGAAGTCGTTTCATTAAGGCCATTTCTGTATGTATTATTTGTATGTAATCATTTGAATGTTAGGTATAGATCCTTCAAAACGTGTTAACATATTCAAGGATAGACGTTTCTTATCATACAGTGTACTTACAGTTTTGTTAGAGCAGTCAAGTCTTGAAATACATTCGGCACTAGGTTGGTTATCAGATTGCTATACAGATACCTGACAAATAACATTTTTTTTTAAGTGTTAAGCGTTTTATTTGCTATCTCTTCAATTCAAACATATTTTCATGGATAATAGTTACCAACTGCATGTGAGGTAGAGGTTTCATAAACAATTAACTTTTATTTCTTTCAATGATAATTTCTCTGTGACAAAACCCAGATGGTCTTTAGCTATCGTATCAAGTTAGTTACAAGATTATACGAATCCATATTTTAGTATTTCTTGTAAACTGTACAATGTAAACGTATGTTAAAATGATATATGAACGAAATGTATTCCTTGCTATGAAAGTTGAAATTTTTTGTCATAAAAATTCAATAAATAAAAGTATTAAAGAAATACCTTCTCAAAATGAAATTTTATATGAAATATGGATAAAAGATGAGGATAAATATAATGCGACAGCATACTACAAACAGAAGGCGGTACTTTTTTTGTTGGAATAAATATATTAACAACTTTTCATGAGCCGCCATGCTTTGGAATGAATTTACATTAATCTCAGTTATTTGATTGTCTCGTAGGTTCATGTCAGTCAAATGGATTAAAATGATGTTTGTAAAATATTTCAGTCAAAACTGTGTTCTATGCAAATTCACACTCAGTAAAAATGTCACAATCGGCAAAACAATTAAATAATATACAATACAATAAAAACGAAAAAAACAAACGGCATGATGTAGGACAACACAATAAATGAAAGAAGGTTAACATGGTTAATTATCTGATTGGCCATTTAAAAGTCGTTTCATTAAGGCCATTTCTGTATGTATTATTTGTATGTAATCATTTGAATGTTAGATATAGATCCTTCAAAACGTGTTAACATATGCACGGATAGACGTTTCTTATCATACAGAGTACTTACAGTGTCTTTAGAGCAGTCAAGTCTTGAAATACATTCGGCACTAGCTTGGTTATCAGATTGTTATCCAGATACCTGACAGATAACATTGTTTTAAGTGTTAAGCGTTTTATTTGCTATCTCGTCAATTCAAACATATTTTCATGGATATTAGTTACCAACTGCATGTGAGGTAGAGGATTCATAAACAATTAACTTATATTTCTTTAAATGATAATATCTCTGTGACAAAACCCAGATGGTCTTTAGCTATCGTATCAAGTTAGTTACAAGATTATACGAATCCATATTTTAGTATTTCTTGTAAACTGTACAATGTAAACGTACGATGAAATGATATATGAACGAAATGTATTCCTTACTATGAAAATTGTATTTATTTGTCATAAACATACAATAATAAATGTATTGAAGAAATACCTTCTCAAAATGAAATTGTATATGAAATATGAATAAAAGATGAGGATAAATATAATGCGACAGCATACTACCAACAGAAGGCGGTACTATTTTTGTTGGAATAAATATACTTACAAGTTTTCAAGAGCCGCCATGCCTTGGAATTCATCTACCTTAATCTCAGTAATTTGATTCTCTTTCAGTTCCCTGAAAAATAAAAATCTACATCTCCATTATGATCTTCATAAAAATAAATTACGTAGCATAAAGAAAGCTACTGAAGATGATACCAAGCTGTTTTAAAATGTGTTACTTGATTGCATATGACGCACAGACATAAACGAAAAAATAGACATGCCTATATTCCTAAAATAATCGATTGTAATGAGTAAACATTTAACTTCAAAACCTTGGACATTTTTACCGTTACATTGTTGATATTTTTGATATAGACACAATTATAAACGTGATAATAAGTTCAACAGATAGAACTATACCAGTGTAGACAGACTTTAGTCTGTTTTCATCTTGTAATGTACTATTATACAATTCATTTATGCTTTTCTCTTTGCTAAGTGATCTATTGTTTGCTAGTAATGTATTCCTGTCACGTAGTGTTGTCATTTTAGTGGTATTTTGAACATTGCCATATAAGCGGGAGGCTCGGCTAGCC
Source organism: Mytilus edulis (assembly GCF_963676685.1). NCBI lineage: Eukaryota > Metazoa > Mollusca > Bivalvia > Mytilida > Mytilidae > Mytilus > Mytilus edulis. The sequence continues at coordinate 54,275,730 of NC_092354.1, forward strand.
ATAACACAAGGTTTAATCCATCACGTTGTTATCAAAAAGTCTGTGTCTATGTATGTTGGGGTTTGCTTTTGTTGTTGTTCAGTGTTTCTGTTATTCCGTTGTTTTCCTCTGTTAGTTGACGTGTTTCCCTCAGTTTTAGTTTGTTACCCGGATTTGTTTTCGCTTAATCGAATTATGACTATTGAACAGCGGTATACTACTGTTGCCTTTATATAGAGACTTCTTCTACCCGTTAAATATTTATGAAGTTGTTTCATTAAGGCCATAATCAGTGACGATGATGTTTAGGTTCATGTCAGTCAAATATATTCAAGTGATATTTGGACAATATTTCAGTCAAAACTGTGTTCTATGCAGCTTCTTAATTATTCATTTTTCAACTCATTATCTATATTTTGTACAACAGTTTCTTTTGATTTTTCTTATTCAATAATTTTTTGAAAGAAATATTGTTAATAATTGTTTTGTCTTATTTAAAATTATCTGAAGCCAACTGTGTTAGTTTCCTCGTTTGAAATGTTTTACATGTCTCATGTCGGGGCTTTTTTTATAGCTGATTATACGGTATTTTTTCTCTCATTGTTGAAGGCCGACCGGTACATATGATTGCGAATATTTTTTGGTAGATAGTTGTCTCATAAGCAAGCTTACCACATCTTCCTATTTGTATTTAACATAGTACATATACAAAGCAACTTTTGTTGAGGTAAGATGTTTGAATACCAGTAATCATATGTCAAATGCACTGACAGATTTGTTTTGAACAATATTTCGACACTTTTCCTGTCTGCCTTACCACATTTATGTTTAATTATGTTTTCCTCTCACACAATAAGCGCGTTTGTTCTCTAACAATTTTATTGTAATTCTTGATAAATTTGAGAATTCAACAACAATGAGTCTCGATATTTTCAACACATATGTCTATACCATTGAAGATAAAAAAAATTCTGACGTAAAATAATATACCAATATTTTTTTCAAAACAAGTTGGGATAATGTTTTTGCTAACGGTGCTGTATGGCAGCAGACAAGGTTGATGGCAAGGAATGCCAGTGAAAATTATCTAATGCAATAACTAACAATGTGTAGCCAAATGAAACCCATGAATTCTTTACATGGTATATTGTGTTTTGTACAATAATGCTGTATGTTGTTTTAAACCAAATGATTGTGTTGTGTACAAATGGTCTGTCGTCCAACTTTCAAAAATATAATAAACACATGATAAATCACTATTGATGGATACATCATTCCTATTACCTTTTTAAGGTGGTACCCAACACCTTCACTTAAATTAATTTGGCTCGTTTAATTTTCATAAAATTTTGACAAAGTATTAACGTTGACCCTTTGACAAAAATTCAAAACATTTGAACCAACCATTTTGTAAGAAAAATTACACTCGTTATATAGCAGTTTGACAAACACTAATTTTGATGATCGAGAAGCTTAATGTTCCCTTAACAACACAACGTAATTAAAACGTTTAGCTGATTTTACAGAGTTATCTCCCTGTAGTGTTATGTACCACCTTAACCAGTTGATGTCAATACAAATATGATATAATACAGATATTCCCATGCAAATAGTCTAAACTTCAATTTCTATAGAAAAAATTGTCTCAATGAAATAAGAACCATGAATTTCCTTCTATTGATTTATGTTTCCTATAAGGATACAGTAAAACGTCTCTATTAACAAAACTGAAAAGGTTTTTATCTATTCTAGCATTTCATTGACAAGATTATAAACAACTTTATTTTTCTAATTCCTATATTTATGAACACCTTAATTGTATGTTGAAATGATATAAATACGAAATGTAATAAAAAATAATTAATACCTTTACAAGATTTAATTTTACATAAAAAATGAAAAAAAAAGGTAATACTAATGTGTATTGTAGAATATATAAATAAGTTTTCAAAAGCCTAAATCACTTCAATGATAATCTAACAAACTACAAGGTACCTTGAACTAACAACATTAAATGGTAATTATCAAAATTGAATTTGAACCTTTCCTATGAAGCAAATTAAAGAAAACAATCACGAATAGTATGAAAAGTGTGCTTGCGTTCATTTTCCATAACAGGCTTCGAACATATTTAAACACCTGTCACCAGAATTGCATACGAACAAAATCTATTACATATGGATTATTAGTGATAATTGAGCAGATATTTTAGGCCCGTAACTGCGGTTGTAAAAATAGGCAACAGTATGTTATTAATGTTCATTTCATAAATCAATTAAGAAGATTAATCAAGGTAATAAACATATTTTTTTAGAACTGCATGAACTATAGTTGTAGCAGGAAAAGGTGGATCTAAGACAGCAATTTCACATCGCTAGTGAGCTAAAACACACCCGTATTTTATCTGTTATCTTATTCGTGATGGTGACATTTTTTTTACATTCATTTAGTGTCGATCTCAATGGGTCTTCCACATTACTCTGTTGGAACAGTTGTTGTGTAAACAAATTCACCGTCTATTTAAATGCCGAATTGAATAAGCGATACACCTTTCTAACTCACCATATCTTGTAATCATTGCGCCGATATCATAATTTAGGGAGTGTTGTTTTGCTGTAGTCTTACCGGAAGAGGGAATGCATAATTGAGTAGCCATCAGTGAACAGGGTAGAGCTTATTAGATTGTATGCATTAAGTTGCAAAACCGTCAAAAGTAGAAGACACATTATTTTAAGATACTTTTTTTTTGCAATGGCAGTAGCGGAACAGTTGCGCCAGAACAGATGAATGTCCTTACGAAGGGCATTCCAATGATATAGAACTTAAAAGTATGATACTGATTATAATTATGGGGTTTTTTTCTTATCGTAAATTGCAAATAAAAACAATAAAGTCAGTATACGATAAAAAAAAATCCAAAGCAAACAAATCAAAATTTACTTCAAATATGTGGCCAGTATACGGTTTCTAACATTCTACATCTCAAACATTTTGTTCACATTTTGTCTTCAAAAAAGGAAAGTTAGCAAGGTCAAAAACAAATATCTGAGTTGACTTTCAATTGTTTTGGGTGTTCTTTATACTCGTAAAAGTATCTCATGGTTTGATGCACAAACGAATTCATGGCCGACACTCGGCTAACCCAGAGTTTGGTCGGTTAATCTATATTTAGTATGCGGCTATATCGGAGGTTGGTCTGCTAATCGGGTTGGCTAAATAGTTATCAAAGGTACCAGGATTATAATTTAGTACGCCAGACGCGCGTTTCGTCTACATTAGACTCATCAGTGACGCTCATATCAAAATATTCATAAAGCCAAACAAGTACAAAGTTGAAGAGCATTGAGGATCCAAAATTCCAAAAAGTTGTGCCAAATACGGCTAAGGTAATCTATGTCTGGGATAAGAAAATCCTTAGTTTTTTTCGAAAAATTCAAAGTTCTGTAAACAGGAAATTTATAAAATGACCACATTATTGATATGCATGTCAACACTTAATCGCTTAAGTGTTGACTACTGGGCTGGTGATACCCTCGGGGACGAAATGTCCACCAGCAGTGGCATCGACCCAGTGGTGTAAATAGTTATCAAAGGTACCAGGATTATAATTTAGTACGCCAGACGCGCGTTTCGTCTACATTAGACTCATCAGTGACGCTCATATCAAAATATTTATAAAGCCAAACAGGTAAAAAGTTGAAGAGCATTAAGGATCCAAAATTCCAAAAAGTTGTGCTAAATACGGCTAAGGTAATCTATGCCTGGGATAAGAAAATCCTTAGTTTTTTTCGAAAAATTCAAAGTTTTGTAAACAGGAAATTTATAAAATGACCACATTATTGATATGCATGTCAACACTTAATCGCTTAAGTGTTGACTACTGGGCTGCTGATACCCTCGGGGACGAAACGTCCACCAGCAGTGGCATCGACCCAGTGGTGTAAATAGTTATCAAAGGTACGAGGATTATAATTTAGTACGCCAGACGCGCGTTTCGTCTACATTAGACTCATCAGTGACGCTCATATCAAAATATTTATTAAGCCAAACAAGTACAAAGTTGAAGAGCATTGAGGATCCAAAATTCCAAAAAGTTGTGCTAAATACGGCTAAGGTAATCTATGCCTGGGATAAGAAAATCCTTAGTTTTTTTCGAAAAATTCAACGTTTTGTAAAAGGAAATTTATAAAATGACCACATTATTGATATGCATGTCAACACTTAATCGCTTAAGTGTTGACTACTGGGCTGGTGATACCCTCGGGGACGAAATGTCCACCAGCAGCGGCATCGACCCAGTGGTGCAAATAGTTATCAAAGGTACCAGGATTATAATTTAGTACGCCAGACGCGCGTTTCGTCTACATTAGACTCATCAGTGACGCTCATATCAAAATATTTATAAGCCAAACAGGTAAAAAGTTGAAGAGCATTAAGGATCCAAAATTCCAAAAAGTTGTGCTAAATACGGCTAAGGTAATCTATGCCTGGGATAAGAAAATCCTTAGTTTTTTTCGAAAAATTCAAAGTTTTGTAAACAGGAAATTTATAAAATGACCACATTATTGATATGCATGTCAACACTTAATCGCTTAAGTGTTGACTACTGGGCTGCTGATACCCTCGGGGACGAAACGTCCACCAGCAGTGGCATCGACCCAGTGGTGTAAATAGTTATCAAAGGTACGAGGATTATAATTTAGTACGCCAGACGCGCGTTTCGTCTACATTAGACTCATCAGTGACGCTCATATCAAAATATTTATTAAGCCAAACAAGTACAAAGTTGAAGAACATTGAGGATTCAAAATTTCAAAAAGTTGTGCTAAATACGGCTAAGGTAATCTATGCCTGGGATAAGAAAATCCTTAGTTTTTTTCGAAAAATTCAAAGTTTTGTAAAAGGAAATTTATAAAATGACCACATTATTGATATGCATGTCAACACTTAATCGCTTAAGTGTTGACTACTGGGCTGGTGATATACTCGGGGACGAAACGTCCACCAGCAGCGGCATCGACCCAGTGGTGTAAATAGTTATCAAAGGTACCAGGATTATAATTTAGTACGCCAGACGCGCGTTTCGTCTACATTAGACTCATCAGTGACGCTCATATCAAAATATTTATAAAGCCAAACAAGTACAAAGTTGAAGAGCATTGAGGATCCAAAATTTCAAAAAGTTGTGCTAAATACGTCTAAGGTAATCTATGCCTGGGATAAGAAAATCCTTAGTTTTTTTCGAAAAATTCAAAGTTTTGTAAAAGGAAATTTATAAAATGACCACATTATTGATTTGCATGTCAACACTTAATCGCTTAAGTGTTGACTATTGGGCTGGTGATACCCTCGGGGACGAAACGTCCACCAGCAGCGGCATCGACCCAGTGGTGTAAATAGTTATCAAAGGTACCAGGATTATAATTTAGTACGCCAGACGCGCGTTTCGTCTACATTAGACTCATCAGTGACGCTCATATCAAAATGTTTATAAAGCCAAACAAGTACAAAGTTGAAGAGCATTGAGGATCTAAAATTCCAAAAAGATGTGCCAAATACGGCTAAGGTAATCTATGCCTGGGATAAGAAAATCCTTAGTTTTTTTCGAAAAATTCAAAGTTTTGTAAACAGGAAATTTATAAAATTACCAAATTATTGATATGTATGTCAACACTTAATCGCTTAAGTGTTGACTACTGGGCTGGTGATACCCTCGGGGACGAAACGTCCACCAGCAATGGCATCGATCCAGTGGTGTAAATAGTTATCAAAGGTACCAGGATTATAATTTAGTACGCCAGACGCGCGTTTCGTCTACATTAAACTCATCAGTGACGCTCATATCAAAATATTTATAAAGCCAAACAAGTACAAAAATGAAGAGCATTGAGGATCCAAAATTCCAAAAAGTTGTGACAAATACGGCTAAGGTAATCTATGCCTGGGATAAGAAAATTCTTAAGTTTTTCGAAAAATTCAAAGTTTTGTAAACAGGAAATTTATAAAATGACCACATTATTGATATGCATGTCAACACTTAATCGCTTAAGTGTTGACTACTGGGCTGGTGATACCCTCGGGGACGAAACGTCCACCAGCAGTGGCATCGACCCAGTGGTGTAAATAGTTATCAAAGGTACCAGGATTATAATTTAGTACGCCAGACGCGCGTTTCGTCTACATTAGACTCATCAGTGACGCTCATATCAAAATAGTTATAAAGCCAAACAATTACAAAGTTGAAGAGCATTGAGGATCCAAAATTCTAAAAAGTTGTGCTAAATACGGCTAAGGTAATCTATGCCTGGGATAAGAAAATCCTTAGTTTTTTTCGAAAAATTCAAAGTTTTGTAAAAGGAAATTTATAAAATGACCACATTATTGATATGCATGTCAACACTTAATCGCTTAAGTGTTGACTACTGGGCTGGTGATATACTCGGGGACGAAACGTCCACCAGCAGCGGCATCGACCCAGTGGTGTAAATAGTTATCAAAGGTACCAGGATTATAATTTAGTACGCCAGACGCGCGTTTCGTCTACATTAGACTCATCAGTGACGCTCATATCAAAATATTTATAAAGCCAAACAAGTACAAAGTTGAAGAGCATTGAGGATCCAAAATTTCAAAAAGTTGTGCTAAATACGTCTAAGGTAATCTATGCCTGGGATAAGAAAATCCTTAGTTTTTTTCGAAAAATTCAAAGTTTTGTAAAAGGAAATTTATAAAATGACCACATTATTGATTTGCATGTCAACACTTAATCGCTTAAGTGTTGACTATTGGGCTGGTGATACCCTCGGGGACGAAACGTCCACCAGCAGCGGCATCGACCCAGTGGTGTAAATAGTTATCAAAGGTACCAGGATTATAATTTAGTACGCCAGACGCGCGTTTCGTCTACATTAGACTCATCAGTGACGCTCATATCAAAATGTTTATAAAGCCAAACAAGTACAAAGTTGAAGAGCATTGAGGATCTAAAATTCCAAAAAGATGTGCCAAATACGGCTAAGGTAATCTATGCCTGTGATAAGAAAATCCTTAGTTTTTTTCGAAAAATTCAAAGTTTTGTAAACAGGAAATTTATAAAATGACCACATTATTGATATGCATGTCAACACTTAATCGCTTAAGTGTTGACTACTGGGCTGGTGATACCCTCGGGGACGAAACGTCCACCAGCAATGGCATCGATCCAGTGGTGTAAATAGTTATCAAAGGTACCAGGATTATAATTTAGTACGCCAGACGCGCGTTTCGTCTACATTACACTCATCAGTGACGCTCATATCAAAATATTTATAAAGCCAAACAAGTACAAAAATGAAGAGCATTGAGGATCCAAAATTCCAAAAAGTTGTGACAAATACGGCTAAGGTAATCTATGCCTGGGATAAGAAAATTCTTAAGTTTTTCGAAAAATTCAAAGTTTTGTAAACAGGAAATTTATAAAATGACCACATTATTGATATGCATGTCAACACTTAATCGCTTAAGTGTTGACTACTGGGCTGGTGATACCCTCGGGGACGAAACGTCCACCAGCAGTGGCATCGACCCAGTGGTGTAAATAGTTATCAAAGGTACCAGGATTATAATTTAGTACGCCAGACGCGCGTTTCGTCTACATTAGTCTCATCAGTGACGCTCATATCAAAATATTTATAAAGCCAAACAATTACAAAGTTGAAGAGCATTGAGGATCCAAAATTCCAAAAAGTTGTGCTAAATACGGCTTAGGTAATCTATGCCTGGGATAAGAAAATCCTTAGTTTTTTTCGAAAAATTCAAAGTTTTGTAAAAGGAAATTTATAAAATGACCACATTATTGATATGCATGTCAACACTTAATCGCTTAAGTGTTGACTACTGGGCTGGTGATACACTCGGGGACGAAACGTCCACCAGCAGCGGCATCGACCCAGTGGTGCAAATAGTTATCAAAGGTACCAGGATTATAATTTAGTACGCCAGACGCGCGTTTCGTCTACATTAGACTCATCAGTGACGCTCATATCAAAATGTTTATAAAGCCAAACAAGTACAAAGTTGAAGAGCATTGAGGATCTAAAATTCCAAAAAGATGTGCCAAATACGGCTAAGGTAATCTATGCCTGTGATAAGAAAATCCTTAGTTTTTTTCGAAAAATTCAAAGTTTTGTAAACAGGAAATTTATAAAATGACCACATTATTGATATGCATGTCAACACTTAATCGCTTAAGTGTTGACTACTGGGCTGGTGATACCCTCGGGGACGAAACGTCCACCAGCAATGGCATCGATCCAGTGGTGTAAATAGTTATCAAAGGTACCAGGATTATAATTTAGTACGCCAGACGCGCGTTTCGTCTACATTACACTCATCAGTGACGCTCATATCAAAATATTTATAAAGCCAAACAAGTACAAAAATGAAGAGCATTGAGGATCCAAAATTCCAAAAAGTTGTGACAAATACGGCTAAGGTAATCTATGCCTGGGATAAGAAAATTCTTAAGTTTTTCGAAAAATTCAAAGTTTTGTAAACAGGAAATTTATAAAATGACCACATTATTGATATGCATGTCAACACTTAATCGCTTAAGTGTTGACTACTGGGCTGGTGATACACTCGGGGAGGAAACGTCCACCAGCAGCGGCATCGACCCAGTGGTGCAAATAGTTATCAAAGGTACCAGGATTATAATTTAGTACGCCAGACGCGCGTTTCGTCTACATTAGACTCATCAGTGACGCTCATATCAAAATATTTATAAAGCCAAACAAGTACAAAGTTGAAGAGCATTGAGGATCCAAAATTTCAAAAAGTTGTGCTAAATACGGCTTAGGTAATCTATGCCTGGGATAAGAAAATCCTTAGTTTTTTTCGAAAAATTCAAAAGTTTGTAAAAGGAAATTTATAAAATGACCACATTATTGATTTGCATGTCAACACTTAATCGCTTAAGTGTTGACTATTGGGCTGGTGATACCCTCGGGGACGAAACGTCCACCAGCAGCGGCATCGACCCAGTGGTGTAAATAGTTATCAAAGGTACCAGGATTGTAATTTAGTACGCCAGACGCGCGTTTCGTCTACATTAGACTCATCAGTGACGCTCATATCAAAATGTTTATAAAGCCAAACAAGTACAAAGTTGAAGAGCATTGAGGATCTAAAATTCCAAAAAGATGTGCCAAATACGGCTAAGGTAATCTATGCCTGGGATATGAAAATCCTTAGTTTTTTCGAAAAATTCAAAGTTTTGTAAACAGGAAATTTATAAAATGACCACATTATTGATATGCATGTCAACACTTAATCGCTTAAGTGTTGACTACTGGGCTGGTGATACCCTCGGAGTCGAAACGTCCACCAGCAATGGCATCGACCCAGTGGTGTAAATAGTTATCAAAGGTACCAGGATTATAATTTAGTACGCCAGACGCGCGTTTCGTCTACATTAGACTCATCAGTGACGCTCATATCAAAATGTTTATAAAGCCAAACAAGTACAAAGTTGAAGAGCATTGAGGATTCAAAATTCCAAAAAGTTGTGTCAAATACGGCTAAGGTAATCTATGCCTGGGATAAGAAAATTCTTAGGTTTTTCGAAAAATTCAAAGTTTTGTAAACAGGAAATTTATAAAATGACCACATTATTGATATGCATGTCAACACTTAATCGCTTAAGTGTTGACTACTGGGCTGGTGATACCCTCGGGGACAAAACGTCCACCAGCAGTGGCATCGACCCAGTGGTGTAAATAGTTATCAAAGGTACCAGGATTATAATTTAGTACGCCAGACGCGCGTTTCGTCTACATTAAACTCATCAGTGACGCTCATATCAAAATATTTATAAAGCCAAACAAGTACAAAGTTGAAGAGCATTGAGGATCTAAAATTCCAAAAAGTTGTGCCAAATACGGTTAAGGTAATCTATATAAAAAAGAAGATGTGGTATGATTGCCAATGAGACAACTATCCACAAAAGACCAAAATGACACAGACATTAACAACTCTAGGTCACCGTACGGCCTTCAACAATAAGCAAAGCCCATACCGCATAGTCAGCTATAATAGGCCCCGATAAGACAATGTAAAACAATTCAAACGAGTAAACTAACGGCCTTATTTATGTAAAAAAAATGAACGAAAAACCAATATGTAACACATAAACAAACGACAACCACTGAATTACAGGCTCCTGACTTGGGACAGGCACAAACATAAATAATGTGGCGGGGTTAAACATGTTAGCGGGATCCCAACCCTCCCCCTAACCTGGGACAGTGGTATAACAGTACAAAATAAGAACGAACTATAAAAATCAGTTGAAAAAGGCTTAACTCATCAGATGGACAAAACTACAAGTAGACGTGGCCGGGTACTGCCTGGGATAAGAAAATCCTTAGTTTTTTCGAAAAATTCAAAGTTTTGTAAACAGGAAATTTATAAAATGACCACATTATTGATATGCATGTCAACACTTAATCGCTTAAGTGTTGACTACTGGGCTGGTAGTACCCTCGGGGACGAAACGTCCACCAGCAGTGGCATCGACCCAGTGGTGTAAATAGTTATCAAAGGTACCAAGATTATAATTTAGGACGCCAGACGCGCGTTTCGTCTACATTAGACTCATCAGTGACGCTCATATCAAAATATTTATAAAACCAAACAAGTACAAAGTTGAAGAGCATTGAGGATTCAAAATTCCAAAAAGTTGTGCCAAATACGGCTTAGGTAATCTATGCCTGGGAGAAGAAAATCCTTAGTTTTTTTTCGAAAAATTCAAAGTTTTGTAAACAGGAAATTTATAAAATGACCACATTATTGATATGCATGTCAACACTAAAGTCTGTTAATCAGGTGTTATCGAGAAAATCATTGAAAGTTTAGCATATTTCATTGTATAACTTTTTAAATATATTTTTATTATAAACGTTATTCATGTCTAACAAAACAATTCAATATACTGAATCCAGTGGTGTAATTATTATTTTTCTAGCTTCGATGTACGATCTATAAAATGAAAAGGCGGGTTACTCATCAATAAATTTATACACATTTTACACATACAAAATGAACACAAAATGACACGATGGTTGATTTTACTTGCATGCAAAATTTTGAACATCGAAAAAAGACAGGCATTGTGTTTGTTAACCCTATTGATATCTTTGTGTGAAAAATCTACACGAAAATTTGTATTTTGGTGACATAAATCAATCTTTATTTAAAACCTGGTCTGTTAATGAGTCGGATTTATAAAACTCGGTCTATTAATTGGTCTGTTAAGAGTTATGAATGGCAACAAAAATATAATTTTATTGCTATATGGGGTGTTATCGGATCAAATGGGTAGGCTCAAGACGAGCAGCTCAAATATACGGAAACAGCACATGAGCAATGAAACATAAAATATACGATAGCAACACATGATCAATTAACAATTTAGACAATGGAAATTGAAAATTGATAAAAATGGTTTCAAAAAGTGTTATATTAAAGTAATATTAATTTCATCCAAGAATGGTAGCATATATCGTATGGATTCTCTTTACATAATGAATGACACCAATTTGTCATCTTCATTGGTAACCAGTATATTAATCAGAGATAAACGTCGTAATGTAACTAAACATCAGTAAGTAAAATATATTGGGATGCTAAAATATAAAGAATAGAGAAAGAATAATATACATTTATTTCCCGTGCCTCAGGGATATATGAAGATTTGTTCAATGACACGTGGGATAGTCTCAACCAATCAGATATTGATTAAACTATCAATGTGTATAAACAGTGGAATAATATACAATTATAGCATTTGTATGAGGGCAATACAAGAATATATTGACCTGACAGAAGTATATTGACTGAGGACGAAGTCCTAGGTCGAAATACTTCTTTGGGTCGATCTATCCTGTATTGACCTCATACATAGGCTATAATTGTTATATTATCAAATTTCCAACCATATTTGTATCAAAATCGTCATTTGATTTTGTTTGAATTTTATAGATATCATATTGTCTCCACATTATATACATTAACGACATATAAATAAACCGTGCAATATGCCTTTTGCTGTGCAATATGCATTTTGCTATCCGCCGTTTTTGATCACCTTCGAAAATATAGTTTAACATGTGACTATCCCTGAACGAACCAAATAAGTTAAAATATACGAATTAATAATACTGAGTAAGATAAATAAAATGTATAGAAAAGTGACATAACAATTTAAAGAATACAGAAATAAACACTACCCCCAATTCGGATCATCATGGTATACACGAGAATCTGGATGGAGACGCAGAATATAGAATAGTAGAAAAGGACAGTAGAGATTGATGCATTGCTAAAAAAGAGAGAAAAAATAATAATTGTTTAAGAATACAGACATGAAACACCCCTGGGTGTTGAAACAGTAACGGATTGCGATGTACTCATATTGGTGACGAATTCTAGAAGTTTACATGCGGACAACAGCAGTTCTTCTCTGCACTTATGTACAAAGGAACTAAACGGAATAAAATGAATTAAAACTTAAGTTAACAAAATGTAGCTGCGTTCGCTCCTTTCCATTTACTTCTTTAGAATGATCTGAAAACAACATATGATTAAATAAAAGAAGAAAAGAACTAATTGGATGATGCTGACGAATTAGGGGTTAACGTCCAGTGACAAATAGCATGTGCATATGAGAACGACAACACGTTATATGTACCCCTGTGTTGTATTAGAAAGACACTTTCAGTCGGATTTGAGAACGTGCTACTTTGAACAGATTAAAAAATTAAGGCTGATTGAAAACGTTGATATTAAATGCAGGCATATTCCAGCGGCCAATCCATATCATGCTATATTGAAGTGACACACCCTTCAATAAAATGCAAAGAAAGTCAAAATAAAAATGCTCTTACTAGAACGATACTGTTGCACCGTGTTGTCATTCTTTTTTTACTCAAGAACATGTCATTCTTTACTTTTTCAATGGGAAAATATAAATGTAGCAAAACTATTGCCGTGGCTAAATAACTCTTAACTGACACAATTTCAATTGTCCAACCCATTAACAGACTTTATTCCCATAATTTTCACTAAAACGTGGTGTTATTCACGTTATATTACAATTATGAAATATTTACTAATGTCAATTTATTTTATAGAACCAAAGTACTATTTTGTGTCCTTTTAATGATATCTAAAATTGTTTGTTTCGCCTTTTATTAAAAAATTGCTATGCGTATAAGTATAAATTATACATACTTGCGCGACGCCTTTTAGTTTTACTGAGAACTGCGCAGACTATGAAATGTTTTTACAGGTGAAAAATATTCTATGATAGATATCACTTTGTCAGACGATTTTCTTTTCTTGATTTGGTTCTGATAACATGCCAAAAATCTGTATATTTGATAGAGTTTAACATAAAATTGTGCGTTTTACTCTTAACAGACGTATAACCAACCCGATAAACAGACCAATCGCCCATACAGCCGCATACTCAATATAGATTAACCGACCAATCTCTCGGTTAGCCGAGTGTCGGCCGTGGAATTGGTTAAACACGCTTTATGTAGGTCTTAACAATTCAATAAAGATTTTTTTCCGGGAACGTCTCACTTATTAGACAGATATTTACATTTCAACTGATTGCTTTTATTTCAAATACTCACAAAACTTTTATTTCAAATACTCACAAAAGTGTTGTTGTATTTGGAATTCCAGACGGTACTGTCGTTAAGCTTTTATAACTGCAATAATACTTCGATCCATGGCAATAACACGGTGTAGAACATCCAAAGACTGTACTTAGCATAACTGAGCATACTATTAAAAAAAATGTGTGGCGCATTGTCTCCTCAATACACCTGCAATACAGCCATTGCATTATTACAAGCAAATAATGTTAACCAATCTTTTGAAATCAAACCAATTATGTTAAATATGATTTTTGAAATGCAATAACTTAACTATTGAAAACATATGGAGTTGTTAGCTGAAACTATAACATAAAGACAGAAAACTGTTTCCTCCAGTTGCAAGCAAAAAACTTGTTATGTCGGTTTTGGTTTCTCACTCCATTCTGCCAAAATAATGAAACAACTATCATACATGGGTATGCTGGCAATACTAACTACCTTTAACTCTCCATTTTTTCCGATAATGTCTTTACCAAGTAAGGACTGACAGTTGTTTTCCACTCGTTCCGTTGGTTGCTAAGGAATGGAGTTCGGTATTTCTGTTTTACTTTTTTATATGAGTATTTTCTAAGACAAGCGTCAGCGTAAACAATCAACTGTACTTCAAATAGCATATTTGATATTGCTGTAGAATTCAAGATGTGGGCATACAGATTTTAAAATGGATTTCACTTTTTATCATATCTCTGTTGAATATTTCAGAAATAATTTAGAAACCACGGTCCAAACTACCGCATGTAAATATTACCTTAGATGAACTTGACTATTCCTATTCAGCCATTTTTGGTCATGACGAATTTGAAGTGATCGGAAACATTTACATTTTTGGCTTAACATTTTGTGTTGGAGTGTTACTGATGAAGGGAATTAAAAAAAGCCCAGTAGTGAGAGCTTCAGTACAAGTATGGTTTATAACTTAACGTTTTTAAATTCTATGCAATACAAATATACAAACTATTAAGAAGCTAAGGATCAAAGTCCATCAAGTAAATTTGACCATGTTGATCCTAGATAGATTTCGCTTTTTTTTTCCAGAAATCCAGAAAAAAACACTTCAAGCGCAGTTCATTTATGGGGGGGGGGGGGGGGGTGTTATTTTCATTTCAGTCATAAATGCAAATACAGGTATCGAAATATAGGTCTGTATACCCCAGAATGGTATGTATGAAAAAAGATACAAAGATCTGATACATACGAATTTATACATTTAGTTTTAGATTGCAGTTATAAATCCATGGCGAATAAAAATATACGTATAGATTATAGAACTGTCTGCACCGTCTTGTTATGTGACACATATGGGCACAGATGCGCAATCCATTTCAGGTAGGCGGTAATGGAAGCCTTTTCCTCAATTCCTCCACTCATATCGTATACTTGGATATGTATGAATACTCATTTCGAAGCTGCGACATTTTCACATATGTGGTTAAATTTTCGAGATACGAAGTGAGATTCATTATTCCGTAAATTAGCACACCTCGAAAATTCTTTTGTGATGTGGCTCCTCGAGGTAAAAAATCCCTTTTTCACACAATAAGTTCTTTGAAAATAAGTTCGTATCATACATTAAATAACTCTATAGTTTTAACACATTTATTCTATGGTCCTCTACTCTCCAAGTCAGCACAAATGGTTAAGCTCAGTCACTTGTTAAAAATTGAAACATGTCCAATTTGACTTTTGTTCCTCAATTTCAGGCGCATTAGGGATATTGACCCATATTGAAATCCATAGTTTTCTGTTTTGATCTTCGGTATGACTTTCTGAATAAATTTGTGTATTTTTGTCCATTTCTGAAATAAAATAAATTATTACAGTACTATAAGGCATTGACCCTTTTATCGCTATATTCATTTAATACTGAATACAATGTGTAATTATGATTGATTTCTTCCAGTATACCTTCACAGGTCACAATATGGATGAACCTTCAATTACATTTAACAGACCCTGTTAAAGCCCTTTCACACAATTCTATTTAAAAAAATGTGTTTTTTTTAATGTACATGTATTTCAGTGAAAACCCTTTATCAGTGAGAAATGCACATTATGTTTTAAAGTAAACATTATGACATTACACGTATTATAATGTCATTAAATAACGACCCATTAAAATAATGCTAAGCACAGTTTGAAGTGTTATATAAAAAACAGTTGCTGCAGGGTATAACTCAAAATGTTGAGTCGAAAGGATCAGTAGCTAAGCATTTTTTTTATAATATCAAGACATAGCGACAATTATCATATAAGCATATTTTAACATTTTGATTTTAATTTCAAATTCATAAATACCATAAATGAACAATTTAGACCTTGCCTAATAAAACAAAATGCTAACCAGTAATTGAGAACTTTTTTAAAATCTCTAATTTGCCGTCTTAGGTTAAACTGGAATGATGTCTGAAACTGAAATAAGACAAAAAATTAATTAGTTGTGTTATCCTTTCATTTAAATACAAACATTTATTATTGAGAGAAGAAAAATAAATTCTTCAAAGTTTTATCACAAAAAAAAGAGAGATTCTTCTCCGTTGTAGCTGTACAACCTTCATTTTAACCTTTTTTATTAGGAGTAATCAGTAGTAGCTAAATAGCTGAATAGGTGAAGCATTTTGTTTTTAAAAGGTTTAACCCTCCCCTTTTTTCACTAAGAAAAGACACTATCTTGTGATTTATAATTACTGTGCATTAAAATATAGCAATTGGTGCTCTTCTTAAAATATGTTTGTCTGTTTATTTGCATGTTTTAGTGACCAGCTGCTAATTAATGTTGACTTACAATTTAACAATATTGAATGTTTCAATAAGAAGTTTATTCCTTTTTCAAGTCAATGAACAAGTCAACATGTGGATTTTAGCGTCTCATGTAAACAAAGATTGTTGTTGCTTCGTGCCCGTAATACTTTAAAAATGATTGCTGATCTTTATAAATAATGTTAATCTAGAGCCAGCTGTGATACCTAGCAATTTATAAAAGACAACTAACCTTCATTTTCACAATTTTCTCTGGTGTACAAGATGCAATCATGCATAACACAGTCTAACAACTTCTAAAAAAATCCTATACATTGGGCACAGATGCGCAATTCATTTCAGGTAGGCAATAATGGTAGCCTTTTCCTCAAATCCTCTGCTCGTAAACTAGGATATGTATGATGGCTCATTTTCACATAGTATGTGGTTAAATTGTCGGGGTACGAAGTGAGCTTAATTATTCCGTAAATTAGCACACTATTAAATTATTTCATTGTGCGGCTCATCGATGTAAATAAATCCCTTTTTTCACACAATAAGTTCTTTGAAAATTTAGTTCTTTGCATATATTAAATAACTCCACAGTTTTAACACATGTATACTATGCTCCTTTACTCCCCAAATCAGCACAAATGGTTAAGCTCATTCACTTGTTAAAATTGAAACATGTTCAATATCACTTCACAGATATAATTTTTTACGCACAACTTTTGAATTCCTCAATTTGAGGCGCATTAGGAATATTGACCCATATACCCGAAATGAGGATGCAAAAACACAAACTAAATATAATATACTCTAAACTTAAACATCAAATGAATAATTATCACATGAAATTATATCCTTAAATTATCGAAATGAAAATAAGAAAAATTCGAGGTAAAGCTTAAGAAATGTTTTATCTTCTCATGTTTTCAGTTTATCATTGACTCGTATAAATATCAAGTCTGATATTAATGTGTTGCGTTTTTTGTTATCTTCTGAAAAATTAACTTGGCATTTCAATTATATCCTTAAATTATCGAAATGAAAATAAGAAATATTCGAGGTAAAGCTTAAGAAATGTTTTATCTTCTCATGTTTTCAGTTTATCATTGACTCGTATAAATATTAAGTCTGATATTAATTTGTTGCGTTTTTTGTTATCTTCTGAAAAATTAACTTGGCATTTCAAAATCCCAAATCTTATATTAAAATGCATTCAAAGAGAGAAAAAAAAAACGCCAAAAGGAACACCTTACTGTTGATCTATGACATCTATATATGCTTTGAAGGTAAACTAATCATAATGACTCCCGTATAACATTCGATGAGAAGACCTTAACTTTATCTTTGATTACAGCTACTTCGAAAATTTAACACAAGGATATGAAAAATAAACATGTCTGTCTTCCGTCAAACAATAATTGAAGATTTACTGACTAAATCTCACTTTTATTAAATTTTGCAGTATAGGAATAATTGTTCCACATGATAAAACTAGTAAAATATTGTACAAATCGTAATGTAATTATACTGTTTCTAGTTACATATGTACGTTTTAAAACAGAAAATATCACTAAACTAGAAGTCCGAGAAGTCAATGACAACTAGCCATATAGAAAAAATTGAAAAATGTACACTTTTTAAGCATAAACCAACAGATGAGAGCAACATTATCAAGAACAAGAAAAAAAAATCTTGCACTATCATCAGTCGGAATTAAATAAATTGGAACACTGTTATGCATTTTACAAGACTAAGTTTGATCTGTAAAATTAGGTATTGTTCAAATTATTTTAGAAAAAAAGCAAGGATGTCGGCTTTATGTTATTGGCAAATGTACAAAGACGATGTCACAAAAAGGACAAATTGTATCGTTACTGTGAGACCCCTAAACAGGGTTATCTGTTAAAAAGTTAGAAAAAGACGATGTTTTTTTTTTATATTTGAACAAATTATGTTATGAACTTCCGATCATCACTTGTTTCGATAAATCGTAAAAACTATAAATTTTTATTTGAATATTAAAATAAGGTGAAGAAGTATGATTACCAAAAGGGAGATCCAAGGAACTATATGTCATTATTCGGCCTTTAACAATGAGAAAAACTAAAATCATATTGTAAACTATAAAAGACCGCGCCATGACACTATTCAAAACAGGTAAAACGTGAAAATTAAATAAGAGATTTAGATTAAGAACAACGACAACTTCATAAGTCATTCCTGTTAAAAGAATGTTCAACCCGCCCCTAAACAAGGACAGTTGTGTAACAGTTCAACATAACTACAATTTGTAAAAATCAGTTGGAAAGGGATAGACTAGACGTACCATTTCAAATGTGGACTTACCTCGGAAGATACTAGATAGTAATTCCTATAGCCTTTAAATAAATTTGAATATGTAGTTTCAATCGTTAAATTGGTTGCTTAAATACGGCGTACACTGCCACGGTTGCATGCTTTAAAATTTAATTGTTTATATAAAGATATGCATTCAAAAGATTAGATTAGATCATCGACACGGATATGTTTTATTTTAAATTAACGTGATCACATGAAAGCTTTTTATAGGATACCTTATTTGAGTATAAAATGCCTGTCCAAATGCAACCTAGGTCTGACATCACACTTTGCATACTGGAAATGCACGTATTTATCCTACGATGAACACCAATCATAGAATATGCTATATTCAAATACAAAATAAGGGTAAACAATAATACCCTTACAAACACTCGTAATAAGAATCTGATAAAGATTTGGTACACTGAACTATTTAGGTACTTATTTTAAAGTAGAAGTGTTTGATTTCATATTTCAACTGATTTACAGACTTATCATATTCTTGACAATTCTGAAGTAAACAATTTGAGAGCCTACTTGATATACAGTATGCATTTGGTAAAGGTACTACATTAAGGCATTGTGCATCTTATCGGAAATGTAGTTTATCATAATTGAAATATAATGTGCCTTGATTTAAATTATGTAATATGTTAGTTATTTTAATTAATTTATTTTTCATTATGTCTATGTCCATAATAAAAGAATAAATTTCCAGTCGAAATACCAACAAGAGACAAAACGAAAAAACGTTCTTAACGGAAATTCACCCATTCTTAAAAAAAATAATGCCAATGAAACTATCACTGTGTCTTATGTCTCTCTTTAGCAGTAGAGATATAAAATATTCCTTTCACAATAATAAACAGGTGCGAAATTGAAAAATTGTTGGATTATACAAACAAGAGATGTCACAATTTTTGAAAATGCTATATTTATTCATTTAAAAAAAATAATCAACTGAGTCATTTTTAATACACTTTAAAAATCAAATATGTATGAGTGATTTTATTTACTAAGTGTGTATTGATCAATTGTTTTTCAGTGTAAAATTTGATTGAACTAATTTAACACTACGGCACCGGCAGTATAATGAGTCTTAGTGTTTAACTGGGGGTGCTATTTAGTTTAATCGGTCTTTAACCAGTCTTAAATCCTTGTCTGAAGTCGCTTTTTAATTTCAGCAAATGTAATTTATGTATAACTATAAATGTATCGAGTCATGCATTTCGTTACTTAAATTTAACTAAAACTTTTATAAAATGTTTTGATAGATACACATATTTATTTATGATGTTTAGCTGTATTTCTAATTCTTATAATATCACATACAGATGGAGTATTTTATAGCGCCTGGTAGTTTAGATACGATTCCTTGTAAAACTCATTGATCCATTGAATAAACATCCTTATTAATTATCAATTGTACACCAAATTAAAACTTTTAAATATTGTTCTATCGATTCTATCATTGATTTTGATTTTGGAAAATGAAAATATACCTAAACATATACGGATATAAAATTATAATCATGCGTACTCGTAATCCTACATCATGTTTACTTATATTTTGGCATTGCACACAGTTACGGTTTATCAGACTGTTTATGATGTTTTTACACTCAATTCGATGGATGTGTGTTCTTATTGATACTTTTCTCCTGGAGATCCTGACTAAGTTTTGTGTGGGTGTAAACTAGCTTATAACTTATAAACCACACTTGCTTATATTCACATCACGTGTATAGTTTTCTCGTTTTCACTCATACAACATCTCCTTAATTTGTATATATTAAATACATTCGAATGACATTCAGGGCATCTAATGTCTTTTCCCCA
Source organism: Mytilus edulis (assembly GCF_963676685.1). Classification (NCBI taxonomy): domain Eukaryota; kingdom Metazoa; phylum Mollusca; class Bivalvia; order Mytilida; family Mytilidae; genus Mytilus; species Mytilus edulis. The sequence continues at coordinate 54,296,339 of NC_092354.1, forward strand.
TCATGTACGCTTCGTGTAGTTAATATGTGCTGAAAGTAGTTATTTATCTGAAGTAAATGAATCAACTATGGGTCCTGTAATTCAGTGGTTGTCGTTTGTTGATGTGTTACATAAAATTGAGAAAGGAAATGTGTCAAAGCGACAACAACCCGACCATATAGCAGACAACAGCCGAAGGCCACCAATGGGTCTTCAATGTAGCGAGAAACTCCCGCACCCTGAGGCGTCCTTCAGCTGGCTCCTAAAAAATATGTATACTAGTTCAGTGATAATGGACGTCATACTAAACTCCGAATTATACACAGGAAACTGAAATTAAAAATCATACAAGACTAACAATGGCAAGAGGCTCCTGACTTGGGACAGGCGCAACATTGCGGCGGGGTTAAACATGTTTATGAGATCTCAACCCTCCCCCTATACCACTAGCCAATGTAGAAAAAAACAAACGTACTAATACGCACAGTAAAACTCATTTAAAGAGAAGTCCGAATCCGATGTCCGAATATGAAACAAAAGAAAATAAACAAATTGTTTTGTTTTTCGTTCATTTTTTTGTACATCAAGGCCGTTAGTTTTCTCGTTTGAATTGTTTTACATTTGTCATTTCGGGGCCTTTTATAGCTGACTAAGCGGTATTGGCTTTGCTTATAGTTGAAGGCCGTACGGTGACCTATAGTTATTAATTCCTGTGTCATTTGGTCTCTTGTGGAGAGTTGTCTCATTGGCAATCAAACCACATCTTCTTTTTTATATTAACTATAAAAGGGGTTCCTCGCTGCTAAAACTCAGGATAGCAATATTGTTGTCAAATATTTATGTTTCAATGATGTATAACATATACAAGTTATCGAAAATTAAGATAGGGCTTTAGGTTGGTTTTGGAAATGTATGTACATGAGACATATTAACAATTGACATGGGAAGACATTGCTGAGTCGACGTACCCAGTATATGTACATGAGACATATTAACCATTGACATGGGAAGACGTTGCTGTGTCGACGTACCCAGTCTATGAACATGAGACATATTAACCATTTACATGGGAAGACGTTGCTGTGTCGACGTACCCAGTCTATGTACATGAGACATATTAACCATTGACATGGGAAGACGTTGCTGTGTCGACGTACTCAGTCTATGTACATAAGACATATTAACCATTTACATGGGAAGACTTTGCTGTGTCGACGTACCCAGTCTATGTACATGAGACATATTAACCATTGACATGGGAAGACGTTGCTGTGTCGACGTACTCAGTCTATGTACATGAGACATATTAACCATTGACATGGGAAGACGTTGCTGTGTCGACGTACCCAGTATATGTACATGAGACATATTAACAATTGACATGGGAAGACATTGCTGTGTCGACGTACCCAGTATAGATCCTCCTGGAGTTGATCAGATTCCTGCAGTTTCTGTTTAGTTTTTGAACAGAATACATAGTAATGGTTGATATGGCAACTAACTGAAAAAAGTGTGGAAGTGACTCTTTTCTTTATTATGATCTATTACTTAAAAACCTTTAGAAATTCAATATATAAGGTAGTTGCAATGTAGTTCATGTAATACCATTTTGGTGTTCCAAAGCATACTTTTCTCATTTTTAACCAGTTTTCCTATTTTTGCAATGTTTTACCTTATTTTATGGAAATATGAAAAGAGATACAAAAATTTGTATTTCAGTTTTTTTAATACCAACATAGTTCTAGACTTTCAAAAAGGTAGTTGAGGCATAAGTGTAGTTTTCTGCTGGAGATTAATTATTGAAAACTGCTAGAAACAGGATTTTTCCCCATACATTCTATCGAAAATTCGCCTTATGAGCCCTTCTATTGATTTGAACTAAGTCAAATTCACAAAAAAATAATAAAAAAAAATATTTTCCCAGTCAGTATGTTATACTGAGTTCGAAAAATATATTTTTTTTTATTAAATTAAGGTGGGTTTCTTTTTGTTGAATACCCCTGCCTGGTGCTCTCTGGCATTGCTTCTTAATATATTTCAATATTTTCGAATGAAATAACTATTACAAAAAATGACGAGTTTTTCACACATTATAAAAATCAATATAGTTATTTTTAGAAAAAATTACATTAAAGTTTCAAACTACGTTTATAGTATCTTTTTCAAAGTTGTTTGCCAGCTTAAATTGAAGTATGAAGCGCTATCATATTTCCTTTTTAAAATAATACCATCAAAAAGAAAATAATGGTAAAAGGTATTCATACAATAGTTTGTAAGGCTCGTGTAAATTGGTTTGTTTTCCTCTGTTCTGTTGGAAATTCACTATATCGAACTTACATGTTCTACATACCATCATCAAAGCTCAGTTCACTATTTCAAGAGCTCAAAAACACTTCCGTTATAAAAACAAATTGTTGGTAAGTTCACATATCTAAGCCAGAAAATTGGTAATATCATTAATGGTACCAATCTTACTTCACCAGATGCGCATTTCGACAATAAATGTCTCTACAGTAAAGCGCAAACCAGATGAACCGAAGCTGAAGAGTTTATCTGAAGAGCACACGGGTTTCTAACCCTTTCAAGATGCCCAAGGTTGTTGATGCTTTATCTTCTCTCTTTACAAAAAAAAGTTGTCATACAGACAAAAGCTCAAACAATATAGTTTTGATATGCAGAATAAAATTGAGAATGGAAATGGGGAATGTGCCAAAGAGACAACAAACCGACCATAGAAAAAAACAACAGCAGAAGGTCACCAACAGGTCTTCAATGTAGCGAGAAATTCCCGCACCCTGAGGCGTCCTTCAGCTGGCTCTAAACAAATATATACTAGTTCAGTGATAATGAACGCCATACTAATTTCCAAATTCTACACAAGAAACTAAAATTAAAATAATACAATACTAACAAAGGCCAGAGGCTCCTGACTTGGGACAGGCGCAAAAATGCGGCGGGGTTAAACATGTTTATGAGATCTCAACCCTCCCCCTATACCTCTAGCCAATGTAGAAAAGTAAACGCATGACAAAACGTACATTAAAATTCAGTTCAAGAGAAGTCCGAGTCTGATGTCAGAAGATGTAACCAAAGAAAATAAACAAAATGACAATAATACATAAATAACAACAGACTAATAGCAGTTAACTGACATGCCAGCTCCAGACTTCAATTAAACTGACTGAAAGATTATGATTTCATCATATGAACATCAGGCACAATCCTTCCCGTTAGGGGTTTAGTATCATACCATCATAACATATATGAGAAGAACATAACCCGTGTCATGCCAACAACTGGTTTTTGAAAAAATGTGTTTAGTTCCGATGCAAAGACCCTTTAAGTGAATAAATATTAACGCCAAAATATGCAATCTTTAATGACCTGACAACAGTATCGTAACTATATCCCTTCTTAATAAGTCTATTCAAAGGTTTTTTTAGTTTTTGAGGTGAATACTGACACCTTTGTGCTTTATAAAGAATATTTCCATAAAAAATTGGATGTGAAATACCTGAACGTATAAGATGTCTGCATGTTGAGCTATATTTACGAATGATGTCCTTATACCGATGATAAAATTTAGTAAATGTTTTGACTAGTTTGTGATATCGAAAACCCTGGTGTAATAATTTTTCAGTAATACATAAATTTCTCTCGTTAAAATCTGAAACATTGTTACATACACGAGCGAATCGTACAAGTTGAGATATATAAACACCGTAAGATGGTGACAAGGGAACGTCACCATCTAAAAATGGATAATTAACGATAGGAAATGAAAAATCATCTCTTTTATCATAAATTTTAGTATTCAGCTTTCCATTAGTGATATAGATATCAAGATCGAGGAAAGGGCAGTGGTCATTGTTAGTATTAGCTTTTAATTATTTAAAGTAAGTTCAACAGGATCAATTTCTTTAATATACATACTGAAGTCGTCATTATTGACAGCCAAAATATCATCCAAATATCTAAAAGTGTTATTAAATTTGTTTATCAGATGTGAAGTCTTTATTTGGAATGTCTAGCTAGTATAAATTGAAATTCACAACAAAACTGAAAATCCCACATATACCTCCACAGTGAAACTTTCTCTCATGGGGATTGGATCTGGTGTAATTCTAGGCGCATGGTCATCGAAAAATGTAAAATGGTTTTAAGTTCTACTCTCGAGCGATGTCTTAAAAATCAAATTTGTGTGTACAGACGATTTTTAAAGGTGACAATTATTATGATATTGTTTGCTTAAACTATAAGGTATATATATATTATAATTCAATTATCCTTGCATCTTAAGTACATCTTTAATGATTCGATGGGTAAGTTGGAGGCCATTTGTTAATACACCATCATAGACTGATAACCTATAAATAGAATTCAAAATTGTATTGGTATCTATATATAAATTATATTTAGATCCATATGCCTACAGCGGATCGAAATCCTAGTAATTTAAGCCCCTAGTCGCTTCAAATACTGTGTATGAAACAGACAAGTCATTAAAAAGCTTTCGTAACAAGCAAAAGTAACACTACCCCCGTGAAACTTCCTTTTCTTGGGGATTGGATCTGGTATAGCGGTTATCACCTCTGTCTGTCATGCTAGGCGCATGGTCGTCGATGGATGTAAAAAAAGGTCTGTCGAGAAATGACTTAAAAATCAAATATGTGTATTCAAACAATTTTAATGGTAACAATTACTATGATATAGTTTAGTTTAACTATAAGGCCTATATATATATAGATATTTTAGCTGATCTGTAACAATAACATCTTCATGCCTTATATATCATGTACTGTAGTACGCCGCTAGATTAAAACTGACGAGGAAAGGTAACACACGGCCAGCGAAAGCTCTTTTATTGAGGGCCCAGGTGGTCGTGTGGTCTAGCGGGACGGCTGCAGTGCAGGCGATTTGGTGTCACGATATCACAGTAGCATGGGTTCGAATCCCGGCGAGGGAAGAGCCAAAAATTTGCGAAAGAAAATTTACAGATCTTACATTGTTGGGTTGATGTTTAGACGAGTTGTATATATAAGTACGTCTGAGTCAGTGACAACTCTACAACCGATTTATCCATCGGATCGCCATCAACTCGTCTAAACATAAACCCAACAATGTTAGATCTGTAAATTTGCTTTCGCAATTTCTTGTTCTTCCCTCGGCGGAATTCGAACCCATGCTACTGTGATATCGTGACACCAAATCGCCTGCACTGCAGCCGTCCCGCTAGATCACACGACCACCTGGGCTCTACAAAAATAAAGCTTTCAGTGGCCGTGTGTTACCTTTCCTCGTCAGTTTTAATCTAGCGGCGTACTACAGTACATGATATATAAGGCATGGAGATGTTATTGTTACATATCAGCTCAATTATCTATAGTAAAGGATCCTACAAATTAATGTAAGATACAGTCACAGAAAATAATTATATTTATAAGTACGTCTGAGTCAATGACAACTCTACAACAGATTTATCCATCGGATCGCCATCAATGATGGTGATACATGACTGTGTACATTATGTATATACAACTCGTCTAAACATCAACCCAACAATATAAGATCTGTAAATTTGCTTTCGCAAATTTTTGTTCTTCCCTCGCCGGGATTCGAACCCATGCTACTGTGATATCGTGACACCAAATCGCCTGCACTGCAGCCGTCCCGCTAGACCACACGACTACCTGGGCTCTACAAAAATAAAGCTTTCAGTGGCCGTGTGTTACCTTTCCTCGTCAGTTTTAATATAGCGGCGTACTACAGTACATGATATATAAGGCATGGAGACGTTATTGTTAAAGATCAGCTCAATTATCTATAGTAAAGGATCCTACAAATTAATGTAAGATACAGTCACAGAAAATAATTATATTTATAAGTATACGTCTGAGTCAGTGACAACTCTACAACAGATTTATCCATCGGATCGCCATCAATGATGTTGATACATGGCTGTGTACATTATATATAAACAACTCGTCTAAACATCAACCCAACAATGTTAGATCTGTAAATTTGCTTTCGCAAATTTTTGTTCTTCCCTCGCCGGGATTCGAACCCATGCTACAGATGGGTGCAGTCCTAACCTGTACAGCAAGTTAACTTGATAACCAGTCATTTGGACTGGTCAAAGTTAACCTGTGACCAAATTTAGGACTGCTCTGACCAGTCCTAGGACCAAAATCTAGTTAACTTGAAAAGCGGACTTGGTCCTAGGACTGTTTTTATGTCTGCCAAAAAGTTAACTTCGAAACAGGTCCGCTATTGATATAAGTTAACTTTGAACCAGTCCTGCCGTAAAGTTAACATAAGTTAACTTCGAAACCAGTCCTGCCATAAAGTTAACATAAGTTAACTTCAAGACCAGTCCTGCCACAAAGTTAACATAAGTTAACTTCGAGACCAGTCCTGCCACAAAGTTAACATAAGTTGACTTTTGCTTTGACAAATCTGATCGAAACCAGACCTGTTCCCAAGTTAACTTTTGACTAGTCTGCTCAACACTAAGTTAACTTGTAACCACCCGTACGAAAAACATGACATGTACTCCAGCTGGACAGTAGCCATACTGAGAACCGTACTTATAATAATCATTTGGACTTTTCTTTGAATGTCTTTTAATGGATAACCCGGCTGGACTTTCAGCGAAATTAGCCGTAAACCGGCTCGAAATATTTAAATTAGCAGGAGTCCGGTTCAGAAAGTCCAGCTGGACTTTAATAAAAGTACGTCTGAAAAAATCCAGCCGGCATTTCTGGCAAAAATATGGCCTCTATAAAGTTCAGCTGGACTTTACAAAGTCCGGCTGAACTTTAAGAAGTCCAGCTGAACTCATAAAAGTTCAGCTGGACTTCAAAAAGTTCTGTTTGACCTTTAAAGATGATCTCAGCAGGGGCTGATCCACAAAAAATGAGGGGGGGGTTTCCACCCCGCAGAACCCTCCCTCTTGATTACTACTGCTTAGTTTTTCTTCAGATGGTGGATTCTTCTGATTTGATATGCATCCCTTGTTATAATCTGAAAATAAAATTTAGAAAAACAGATGGCGTTATGCATATACTGCTTATTTCTTTTTCTTTTTTCTACTGTCTTACTGGCAAAATCAAGAAACGGGGAATTGTGAAGCTAAATGCTTACTCCTAGAAATGTGTGGTTATAATTATCATGATTATATATTAAGACTAAATAAATTTAAAGTGCATAAAATAAAGTAAAGCTTTGAAAATCACTCAAACTGAAATATTTTGCATAATTAAGTATTTAATGTAGTTTTTTTTTAATTCTTTTTACTCTTCAAAAATAAAAATTAAGCTATTTATAATGTTGTAATCATTTCATCAATATGTTTAAGAAAAAAGAGCATATCAGATTGTACTTACCAGAATATGCAATCCAAACTACAAGCAAACAGCTATCTTCCTAAATTGCCATTGATACCAGTCATAAGGATCAATCTTCTCTATTTAATGTGAAAAGAACTACTTCCAAACATTTGCTTTAAATCCAAAGTTAAATTCTCATTTTGTTCAAGAAAGAAGACACATCTTCCTGTTTATTTCCAAATTCAAATTTTGTTGTATTGCAATACATGACGTTGTTTGAGGAGCTGTGAAAATTTTTCTTCTTATGACTTCTTGCATATGTCTTAATTTTGAATATGTGATATTTAAAAAAAAAAGAAAATCAATTATTAATTTGTTCAATTATGAAATGTTTAATAAAAGTGATAGTTGTTGCAGATAAATGTATTTAGAAATGTGTTATCCTTCAAATGGCCTCATGATCAACCTCTGTGTAGATGCTACTTCCTGTGCCCTGTCCAGACTGAGGTTAATTGAAAACAGATGGCACTCTCTACAAGACTACTGCTATTAAATCACTGTTAATGTCTCAAGTTTCTAATTGATGTTAAAGAATGATGATAATTATTTATTTTATGCATTCATCTTGACATCTTATTAAATATAAATATACTAGAAAAATGTATAAATTTAACCATTTAGTAGATGTAATTTTGCTAGGGGTTTTATTTCATGAAAAAGTAAAAATGTTAAATAATTGTTGAAAACATATTAACTGGGATATAATTCAATCAAAATTATATCACCTGTAATAAATTTCAACTTTCCATTTACAGTCTATTTTAAATATTTTATAATGGAATTGAAAAATTTAGGGGAAAAGATCACATCTTATAGTTTGATCTTAAAGTATATTGTAAAAAAAATATGATATCATTATTATAACTTGCAAATTTTCATTTATAACTCTTTTCCATTTTGAAAGAAATTGTTCCTTTCAAAGAACAGAATCCTAGTGACAAACTTTTTATTTCTGTAAGGGCAGATTTGGCTGATGAAAATTTTCTAAGTCTTAATTCCTGCTCATAAATGTCTGTAAAATTTTCTAAGACAAAAATCCTGCTGATCATTCTACAGAAAGAATAATTTCCCTCAAAAGTCCAGCCGTGTTTATTTTCTTGTCAGAATTACAAAAAGTGCGGTTGGACTTTTAAGAAAATACCGGCTGGCAAATAACCGAAGTATAAGAAAAAGTACGTGTACGGCTCATGTCAGACTGGACTTTTCAAAGTCAGACTGGAATACGTCTCAAGTCCAGCTGAAGTCCAGTTGAACTCCTGTTGAAATTTTCGGACGGGCAGGACCGCTTTACATCGATTTTAAAAAAATATTTTTTAATATCTTTGTTTCGTTGTATAAACATCAAAAATAAAGTAAAACTAATACTTCCGTTATATAAACAGGATTTAATACAAAAATTTGAAAATAAAGTTCGCATAAAACGTTGCTTGAAACACAAATTTATCTGTGATCTGCCAATCTATAAATTAAAAAACGATCTTGGTTACAATGATAACGGGCACTGAATATATATTCCAATACCTATCAAATTCAACCATATTTGCACTTTATTTATATGTATATCTATGAAAGGACGTATTTTAGAGGAAAGCATCATTTTAACACATGACTACAAATTTTTGTTCACATAAATTTAGGGTGCCAGCATGTCCTCCTTTTATTCAAAATGTTGATGCATAAAAAAAATTAGTTACGTTTTGATACCTCATGCTGACTTGTACAACAAAACTATTTGACCGCATTGACCAAAACTGACCATGTGTGCACTTTTATTTATAAATCTATATACCTGCATAGTAAATCAGCCATATTTTTTCAAATTTTTTTTCGCATAAATTTAGGGTACCAGCATGTCCTCCTTTTATTCAAAATTTTGATACGTAACAAAATTTCAGTAGTTTTGATACCTCATACTGACTTGTACAACAAAATTATTTGACTGAATCAACTAAAACTGACCATATGTGCATTTTAATTTGTAAATCTATATACCAGCATAGTAAATCAGCCATATTTGTTATGTCAGGATTCAATGTATATTACAATGGACAGCAATATTGCTATACAATAACAACAATTTTTTGTTTGCATAAATTTAGGGTGCCAGCATATGTCCTCATTTTATTCAAAATATTGATACGTAACAAAATTTCAGTAGTTTTGATACCTCTTGCTGACCTGTGCAACAAAATTATTTGACCGTGTTGACCAAAACTGACCATGTGAGCACTTTTATTCATAAATCTATATACCAGCATACTAAATCAGCAAATTTTTTCAAATTTTTGTTTGCATAAATTTAGGGTGCCTTCATGTCCTCCTTTTATTCAAAATTTTGATACGTAACAAAATTTCAGTAGTTTTGATACCTCATGCTGACTTGTACAACAAAATTATTTGACTGCATCAACTAAAACTGACAATTTGTGCACTTTAATTTCTAAATCTATATACCAGCATAGTTATTCAGCCATATTTTTTATGTCAGGATTCAATGTATAATACAATGGTCAGCAATATTGTTATACAATAACAACAAATTTTTGTTCGCATAAATTAAGGTTGACAGCATGTCATCCTTTTATTCAAAATATTAATACGTAACAAAATTACAGTAGTTTTGATACCTCATGCTGACTTGTCCAGCAAAATTATTTGACCGCATCAACTTAAACTGACCATATGTGCACTTTAATTTGTAAATCTATATACCCGCATAGTAAATCAGCCATATTTTTTATGTCAGGATTCAATGTATAATATAATGGACAGCAATATTGCAATACAATAACAACAAATTTGTGTTCGCATAAATGTAGGGTGCCAGCATGTCCTCCTTTAATTCAAAATATTGATACGTAAAAAATTTCAGTAGTTTTGATACTTCATGCTGACCATGCTGACTTGTTCAACAAAATTATTTGACCGCATCAACTAAAAGTGACCATATGTACACTTTAATTTGTAAAGTTATATACCTGTATAGTAAATCAGCCATATTTTTTGTGTTAGAATTCAATGTACAATATAATGGACAGCAATATTGCAATACAATAACAACGAATTTGTGTTCGCATACATTTAGGGTGCTAGAATGTCCTCCTTTTATTCAAAATATTGATACGTATCAAAATTACAGTGTTTTGATATCTCATGCTGACTTGTACAACAAGATATTTTGAGCGCTTCCACCAAAACTGACCATATGTGCACTTAAATTTGTAAATCTATATACCATATACCCGCATAGTAATTCAGCCATATTTTTTATGTCAGGATTCAATGTATAATACAATGGATTGCAATATTGCAATACAATAACCAGCTGATAACAACAAATTTTTGTTTCGCATAAATTTAGGGTGCCAGCATGTCCTCCTTATATTCAAAATGTTGATACGTAACAAAATGTCAATAGTTTTGATACTTCATGCTGACCATGCTGACTTGTACAACAAAATTATTTGACCGCATCAACTAAAACTGACCATAAGTACACTTTAATTTGTAAAGTTATATACCTGTATAGTAAATCAGCCATATTTTTTGTGTTAGAATTCAATGTACAATACAATGGACAGCAATATTGCAATACAATAACAACAAATTTGTGTTCGCATACATTTAGGGTGCTAGAATGTCCTCCTTTTATTCAAAATATTGATACGTATCAAAATTAGTGTTTTGATACCTCATGCTGACTTGTACAATAAAATATTTTGAGCGCTTCCACCAAAACTGACCATATGTGCACTTTAATTTGTAAATCTATATACCATATATACCTGCATAGTAATTCAGCCATATTTTTTATGTCAGGATTCAATGTATAATACAATGGATTGCAATATTGCAATACAATAACCAGCTGATAACAACAAATTTTTGTTTCGCATAAATTTAGGGTGCCAGCATGTCCTCCTTATATTCAAAATATCGATACGTAACAAAATTTCAATAGTTTTGATACCTCATGCTGACTTGTACAATGAAATAATTTGACCGCATTGACCAAGACCAAAAACTGACCATATGTGCACTCTAATTTGTAAATCTATATACCAGCATAGTAAATCAGCCATATTTTTTTATAGTCAGGATTCAATATATAATACAATGGACAGCTATATTGCAATACATAAACAACATGAACAACAAATTTTTGATCGCATAAATTTAGGGTGCCAGCATGTCCTCCTTTTATTCAAAATATTGATACGTAACAAAATTTCAGTAGTTTTGATACCTCATGCTGACTTGTACAACAAAATGATTTGACCGCATTGACCAAAAGTGACCATATGTGCACATTAATTTGGAAATCTATATACCATGTATACCCGCATAGTAAATAAGCCATATTCTTTATGCCAGGATTCAATGTATAATACAATGGACAGTAATATTGCAATATAATAACAACAAATTTTTGTTCGCATTAATTTTGGATGTCAGCATGTCTTCCTTTTATTCAAAATATTGATACGTAACATAATGTCAGTAGATTTGATACCTCATGCTGACTTATACAACAAAATTATTTGACTGCATCGACCAAAAACTGCATGACCTGCATATCTGCACTTTAATTTAAAAATCTATATATATCCGCATAGTAAATCAGCCATATTTTTGATCAGTTGGAAGGCAAACACCTGAATCTGACAGATAGAGGTCAATTTGTCGACAAAAAAAGAACCCGTATGTAAAATGTTTACGCCCACAAACAGCGCCACCTATATTTTTTTCTGCGGCATCTTTGAGAACGATGTCCCATTCTGTAGTAAATTAAAACATTAAATTAACTAAAACATAGAAAAGTAAGTGTAAAACATAAATTGAAAGATATATTTGCAGATGACTGTTTATGCATGATACGCTGGCAATGTGCGCAATGTCCTTTAATCCAAGACTGAAAATAAGTTTGTTTTCTACGTCAAGATGGCGGATTTCAATGTTTACATTTTTTCACCTATTTATAATCTGACACAAATTCGAATCCAATCATTTATTAGCAATTTTATTATTGATCTTTGAAGATCACCCAATTAAATTTGCCGTTAGAAAGTGGCTACACGTTACCAGCCATCGTTACAAAGTAGCCATGTGTTTTGTGGGGATACCTTGGGAATGTTGTGTATTCAAAAGTTACGGTAAAAATCAATGTTTTCTTCCTTATATTTCCATGCAAACACAATTTATAACAGCAAATCCATTCTTAACAGACCCCATAAGGTTAACGGACATATTTAACTGTCTGCTTGAGCAAAAATTCGTGTAAATTAGTCTGATGGGTCGTTTTGAATTCAAGCACAGCAGACAAACACGTGGTAGATTGTTTATGTGTGACAGTGTGTTTGTTTACCTGAATTGCACGTTGATGTTACTACATACTTACCAATAACCTTTATCGTGTTATACTTTCAAGAGTTATATAATACATCTTACCCAAGAAATACGTCTAGGTAGGTACAGGGACTTCCTTTACTTGGTCCTTAACTAGTGAGGGTGTAATGATACATTACAGCATTTTTTGCATTTGATATATTTCATGTACATGTACATTTTATGTACACAAAGAACAATAATAAAAGTAAATGAACGCACATGGGTTTAATTCCCACCCTAGGTATACATTTTGACTCTCATAACAGGTTGGAACAAATAGAACAAATAGCAATTGACAATAATGTAATGCTAAAATGCTAATTGATGGGGTTAAATCATCAACATCATTTTTTCTAGTATACAGCAGCTCCTCTAAGGATTAGTAAGGGCATACTTTACTAAAAGTCCAGTGGCTATAAGTCCTGTCTTTTTTGCCTCTGATATTTACTTATTTATATTATAATTTCTAATGTTCTCTTGTGCATGTAGTAAGGCAAAGGCTATTGTTACTCTTATTTTCCTCATTTGCCTTAAAACAATGGAATGTATTGATTGTTGATGTATGTAAAGTGACTTGTAATTTAACTGTCACTGCTAACAGAGACTTGGACTCTGGTGATAAGTTTCCAGAATGTTATCTCATTGGCAACTATACCATAAATGTCAGTTTCCCCTTTATAAGTTTTAAGAAAAGAATTTAATGATAATATAATAATAAGTTGTAAAAAAATTGAAAAGTTGCCAAATCTAATTGGCTTTTCATTCAAGAAAACTAGAGGCATTGAAAAGTGTTGAAAAATAATTGTTTTGAACTCAGAAAACTATCAATATATAGAGTACAGATATTGTTTTAATTGGGCCTTTGGGAATATTTGCCTGTTAATTGAAGATATAATTGTTATATGCCTTTTCAAATATATGTGTGGCTCTGATCTGGCTAAAATCTAAGAATGGAGTTGGTTATCTCCATATTTATCTGATTTATATCAACATCATTGTTCCATTATATAACCATATATATAAATCATTGTAATACATGTACATTACTTTGCTCTTCATTTGCCCTTTATTGGAATAAAATATCTTGTCTTATACTACATTTCTTTATTTTAGTACTGACAGGTTAACTTTTAAAAGCATTTAAAGTAAGTGAGTTGATGACAAGCTTAGTCAATGATTGTAAATCCAGATAATATCATGAGTTTTTTTTATATAGTAAATAATGTTATTAAACTGGTTATCTCAATTAAAAGAACTGACATTCCGCTTTGAATTTATTTCTGATATCAGAATAATAAATTTCTTTTTGTTGTCCTTTTAAAAAAAAATCTGAACATACTGTATTTAAGTCAGTTTTGTTTTTGTCTGAGACTACTATAACATGGGAGGTGACCACAATCTCTATGTTATTCATTGAAGTAGTCTCAGGTTTTTGAAGTCCAATTGACTATGCATTTTAGAGCAGGTAAATGTGAATTTGGATTAAATTTGAAGTTGATTCAGTATATCTAATGACATAATACCACTATTTTATTTCAACAAAGCATTTTCAAATTTTATTTTATACTGGTCAGCTTAGGTTATTATCCAATCAATAATTTAATTGAAAGGACAGTTGGTTGCAGGACTTTTGAATTCAAATATAAGAAAGAAGAAGAAATATAAAGCAAAACTTGAAATATTACATATAATAGGATTTATGATAACTCCAGGATATCAGATTGCAATACAGCTTTTGAACAGTTATCGTTGTGTTGATTATTATGTTTAAATCCCTTTCTGGTTCTTTGGATGTTCAGATTTTTTTCTCTTGATTAAGGCAAGCAACAGAACTTGTACAACCTATGTAGTTTTTTTTATCTCAGGGTGAATCCAGAAAATTTTAAACATAAGTGGTGGTATTCTCAACCAAGGATAAAAAGGAGGGTACCAACTATATGCATGATTCCATTCAAATGCATTAATCTTCCATAAAAAGAGGAGGTTCCAATCACCAGACTCCCTGAGATCTGCAATTGTATCTTAAAGCAGCTATAATAAAACAAAAATTGTGCATGTACTTCTGGCCACTGCAGATTGATTTTATTTTCAATCTATGATCATCTATGGTAATGGTCACAATTTTGAAGACTATATTTCCTTTTTTTTCCATATTTTTGTTTAAATGTAATCTTCTGCTTCTGCTTCTATTGTAACACAGGTTCTTCTGACAAATGACTGATAAACCCATCTTGTATCCTTCTATCTACCAAAAGGGTGTTTGAGAATATATATATACAATAAGTTCAAGTTTCAGAGAAAAAGTCAGTCTGTTATAAAATGTAGGTAATTGTCTTCTTTGGAAGTGTTCAAAAACCTGTAAGAACTTGAAAAAAATGTCATATTCAACCTTTCCATGACTATTTTAATGTTACAACAGTAGAGGAGCATGGAATATTGAAAGGTATTCAAGAACTCTTCGAAATAGATCTGCAATCATTAATTTTACTCAAATTTACTGTTGTGAACTTGCAATATCCTACGATGCGCGTACCGAGTTATCTCCCTTTGATCTCCGCTTCGCCACGAAAAAACTGACACAATTGCGTATCCGGGGTTTTTGTGATCTGATATTGTTATTCAAAGAGCAAAAAACGGGTTTACTTCATATTTATACCCCTCAACACGTTACCAAACCTATTTAAGGATTTATTAAGGATTTTCCGTGGACCTTCGCAAATTTTCAGAAAAAAAGTTTCACTTCAGTCGTGAATTTATAACATTTTAACAATACTTTTTTTATTATAATTATATAATATAAGAAAGCTTATTCAATCTAGAATTGAACACTTTGGTTTTTATTAATGTACGAGTACAAATAAGACGATACGAGTCCAAAAACCACGAGACATGCACGTTTACCAAAAAATCGTAAACTCTGGCCTTTTATCACGTGACCAATGTCTTGAACTTAGAAGCCATTAAATCGTTTGCCATTCAACTGATGTCTGGATTCAATGTATAAAATAAATGACCGCTGTTGGGATGGCGCCTAATTATCTTCTCCTGGCACTCCTGTGAACATGTTAGTATGATGGCAAATGTAAGCAATAAGGAAAACAATTAATGCAATTTTTTTCCCGCATACATTGAGAATGTCAGCGTTTCATCTCTGTATTCATAATATTGAACAGTCACTAGGGTGTGTAAAACGAAACTATTAGGCCGCATCATCCAAGTACATGTACCAACATGATTTTGTTTGTAGTTAAACGTCAAGTGACAACTATTTCATTCATGTGCACAAATCTCTCGACAAATCTGACGAATTTGACGAGATTGTTGGTAGTTTTACCACATCGTACATATCCGGACACTGTACAACTGTACAATTTTCGTTAGAATATTCTGCAGAAAAAGAATAGTAAATCTAATCCAAATAAGTAGAATAACAATGAAATATCCATGCATGTATAAATGCGTAAAGTAAAAATTATGAAGGGACAGGTAAAAAACGGGGAACGAAGTAACGTCGACAAAGATGTTGATATCCCATGATATACGAATGTTGTTCCGATGCGTTGGATAACCCTAATTTCTATCCGCCTTCTAATTAATTCAGAAGAAAATACTGTTTAAATAAAAACTTTTATTTAGGCTTTGCAGGTAGTCATAATTATATATACATACATGTCAAGAATATAATACAAATGAAATACAAAGTGATCATAGATTATAACTGACAAATAAACTCTGAATTAAAAAACTACTAAGTAGTATCTTAATAAATTTAAAGAATGAAGCATAACAAATTAAAAATTCTATGAAATACAAATGAAATATAAATTTCATACCCGCCTCATACAAACATATTCCACCATATGGGAATAGGAGGGAGGGTTTTGAAAAAAGAACAAACGACGAAACACAATGTTCTTTAACAAATTAGCTACGCTGATAGAAGTTTCAACGACAAACTAAGACATATTTAAACATAAAAATTCTAAATTATTAAAATGTTGACTACCTGTTTTCTGGTGTTTCTGAAAAGTAAAAATCAATAGTGAGTTTTACTTTTAAATTGAAATTTTTATCCAATATAAATTACTGTACTGCTTGACCAATAAAAAACGTGTTTAAATTAATTTAGAAAGCAGAGCGATTAAACCTTGACCAAAGATGTGCTCACTGTTAAATGAAGAGGGACCAATTGTCCATTTACCAATTCACTAAATAATTTTTCTGATTCCTCATTAATTAATCATTTTTAATCCAAAATTTACAAATTAATTCAGAAGAAAATACTGTTTAAATAAAAACTTTTATTTAGGCTTTGCAGGTAGTCATAATTATATATACATATGTCAAGAATATAATACAAATGAAATACAAAGTGATCATAGATTATAACTTACAAATAAACTCTGAATTAAAGAACTACTAAGTAGTATCTTAATAAATTTAAAGAATGAAGCATAACAAATTAAAAATTCTATGAAATACAAATGAAATATAAATTTCATACCCGCCAAACCGAAGGTCCGCCAAAAAATAAATCTCAGAAACTGCAAATTGCAACTTTTATAATAATTCTAAAATAATAAGAGAGTAAGTCTACACCATCTTCTATAATCCAAGTCGAGGACACGAACCTCGATCCCCCATCACAAGGACAGGTGTACTAACCATTGTACTAACAAGGATGCATGATAGAGTCAACAGTGTAAACCCTCAACAAGAATAGAAAAAAAACAGGATTAAAAGTCTACTCTCTCTCATGCGGAGATTAAGAGTAAACCTTCTCCTAAAATTAAGCTGCAATTTACTAGTAAATTTAATTTAAATTCTTAATCAAATTTCAAACACAATCAAAATTCATCAAAGGATTTAAACATGTGCAAGAGTATTAGCTATAAAGCTAAAAACCTTATTAAGACCAGTGGTGGACAAATGCAATTTGTCAACTGTAAACAAAGTGTTAATTGGCTTTCTCACTCTACTATAAAAAGTCTTCTCACATTGCATGCATTTGACATCAGTTAGAGAGGAAGCCAACTGTTTTAGAACATTGTTAAAATTGATGACGAACAATTCAGAATGATTAAAATCACATGGTCTAGGTAATACAGAAGATAAAATAATAACACAATCTGGATTACAAATCCTCAATTCATGTATAATATCACGAATGTATTTTTCAAATAAATTAGCATTTATATTAAATACATCATTTGTACCAACATGTACAATTATATTGTTAAAATGGTACCAGGTGAATACCCTGTTTTTTAATTTCCTTAAAAGCATTTCACAACTCAGACCCCCAAAGGCCTGAAGTTGCGTATTCCTCATCTCTGGAAGATACTTTAAAATAGAATCTGATATAACTAAACTGGGTTTACCCCATGCCTTCAAACCTACAATATAATTTAAAATATCAACTAATCAAATTATAACACCAAATAAAAACATATATATCACAGTCTACCCATCATTTTTGACGAGACTTGCATCTTTTCATCTAAACCATATCTAAGATATAATTTATAGGCGTCACTCTTCCAATCCCCTTGTAATTGAATGAGTTCAGAAGATACACCACATTGGAATGCCCAAGTTGCACCTCCTCTTCTGAAGCTATGAGAAGAGTATTTTGTTGGATCTAACCCAATTTTTTCCACAATGTTTTCCAAAAAACTCTGTAACATATTGTAGGACACTGGCTTAGTTTTTCTACCAGATAAAACAAGAAAAGCTGGGGAAGATGCTGAAGCAGGAAATCTTATGCACATGGCCTTAAATGCACTAAAAGCACACAACGGAGAGGATAAATTTTTATCAATTGGTATTTCTAAAACTCTCTCCCCAAATTGTATAGTCTTAGACCAACGAAACTGAACTAGTAAATAATCTTCAAAAACTGAAATATTTTCTCTATGCAAACATTTAGAGCTATCATCTACTGTCCCAACCAAATTGGATTTTCTACAAATCAAATAGAAAGCAAAAAGAAAAATGCACCAATATGTGTAACTATTGACATCATCAAAATTTAATTCCTCCCTTATTTTTAATAAAATACTAGGAGTGATTGGAAGAGCTGCCCGAACTGTGTGGGGATTGCATCGTTTTAATCCCTTCATAAACAATCTAAAATAGAATGACTCAAAATGAATAAAAGGTAGATCAAAAAGTAAATGTAACACCTTAACTCCATTCAGATAATTACTGATTGAGTCTACACTTTTGAATGATCTACTTAAAAATTGTGCAAACAAGCAAAGCGTATTTAACTCGCAAGGCAATGTCTTTAAATTATAAAAATGACAAAACAGGAAAAAGGCTTTCCACTGTATTTTCAAATTTTTTCTAGTTCCTGAAGCGTGTGCAGATTTCAAAGATTCTTGTGCTTGTGTTTTAAGCTTGACAAGATCTACAGATAAACTAAGTTCACCAATCGTGACAGAATCTGAAAAAATTTGAATCTACATTAACATGTTGAAAATTTCTACCTTCAATTGCTTTATTAAACTGCACAGGGTAAATATCTGACAAACTCCATCTGGACAACATATCTGTTAACCTATTCTCAATACCGTCTATATGAATAGCTCTTAATTCACATTCTTTAATTGCACAAATAAAACATATTTCTCTAAGACAAGCTTGTAAAAAACGACTCCTTGATTTCCCTTGATTGATAACTTGAACTGAAACCATATTATCACACTGAATACATATCTTTCTGCCTCTCTGTCCCCACAATTTCAAACAAACAATAACTGACAATAATTCCAAAGCATTTATATGTAAGTTTTGCTGTACAATAAAATCTGGAAACACGCAGTGAAAGAACTGTCCATTCGAAACTCCTCCACAACCAACCAAACATGCATCTGACGCCATATACTCGTCTGGTTTTGTCCACTCTTGAAGATTCAACAGTGAAACACCATTATATATCTCCAAGAATTCTGACCACCAGAGAAGATCATGCTTCAATTCCACGGAAACCTCTAAAATACAATCCTCATTTTTAAACTCCCTAAGAAAAATTTAAAATTCTTGATATAAAAATACGACCTGGTCGAACACAACTAACATAAAATTCAGTTTTCCTATTAAGGACTGTACTTCTTTTAAAGATGCTGTGTCTTTGTTTAACCAAAATGACACTAAGTCGAAAATCTCCACCAATCTATTAGTAGTGACTTCCATTGTCATTTTCTCAGAATCAAACCAAATACCTAAAAAGCTCATTCTGTGAGAAGGACTACTAGCTTTCTCTACAGATTCTTCCAAACCACAGCTATCTAAAACCCATTTCAATTTTGTATATGAAATATCTGCTTTTTCACTAATTTCAGCACCAGCAAAATCATCTAAATAATTTATCAAAGATATATCATGCTTTTTGGCTATAAATCGGACAGCATTAGTCACTGACTGACAAATAAAAGCACTTGATTTTAAACCCATAGGTAAAACTCTATCAACAAAATAATGACCTTTCCAGGTAAAACCAATTAAATTATAATCTTTTGGGTCTACCGGAATTTGTCTATACGCTCTGCGCAAGTCCCTTTTAAAATTTTTACAGAATTTCCCTTTTTCTTTAATAATTTCAATAAAATTATCCACATTAGGATAATGTAGTTCTATATGTTTACCTAAATAAACATTTTTATCAATTCCATCATTGACTGATTTACCCTTAGGAAAACTCAAATCCATGATAACTCTCCTTTCTTCCGAGTTTGCTTTTGGCACAGAATTCAAAGGAGATATTACCAAAAGATCATTAAATGGGTTTGATGCAAAAGGACCTAGTACAGCACCATAGCCTACCTCCTTTTTAATATATTTATCAATATCTTTGGCAAAATTTCTTGCCCCAGTATGATTTTTGACAATTTTACTGTTTCCAAATTCTTCAAATTTTCTATCAAAACCTAAAGGTCAACCAAATTCTAACATATCACAGATTTCTTGGTCTTCATAGTCAAATAATTCTTGTCTCCAAAACTTAATACATAATTTAGAATAAACTGGAACTTTAAATAAATCAAAATCATAGCCTGCTACGCCAATGAAGGAATTGTGCAAATTCAAAAGAAAATTTTGTTATGGTAAAATAACTTCAAAAACTGCAATACACAATTTACAATGATCTTTCTTATGTAAACAAGCATTTAGTAGTCAGGCTTTTTTATTTAGGCAATTGTCTGAACACTCAGGGTGTGTTTTTTGGATATGTTCTTTTTGCCAACATGAAGCACATATGTGATGCACAGTTCTAGTTATACCTCTAATAACTATGGTGTGAGTTGAGTTGCTGTGCTCACATTTATTGCGTTGATACTTAACACAAAACCAAATTTGCTCTTTACCATTCTGGTTTTTGGACACTGATCTAAAATTGGCTTGCCTCACTTCTTTTGGCAAACTTTGTCCACTTAACATAACATTTTCTAAAATCTGTGAGTCATCAGATAGATATAGATATAGGAAGATGTGGTGTGAGTGCCAATGAGACAACTCTCCATACAAATAACAATTTAAAAAGTAAACCATTATAGGTTAAAGTACGGCCTTCACCACGGAGCCTTAGCTCACACCGAACAACAAGCTATAAAGGGCCCCAAAATTACTAGTGTAAAACCATTCAAACGGGTGTTTTTCTAACTAATTCAATTAATCTTAACCAAGCGGCATAAAAATCTAAAACCGATGCCCAGTTATAAATAGAGCTAAAGTATGCGACTTTTTGTAATAATTTTAAACGTCCTTCTTTTTCCAATTTATTTTTGCAGAAATTATTTATAATTTCAAGTTCACCTGCAACAAGCATTTTAAAATTCAATTGCTTAAACTCCAACTCTTTACTCACATACTCATATTGTAAACAATTATGTGGAAAAGACTGTGGATTTATAACTTTATCTGCAGATTTTATTTTAAGCCCTGACTTTAACTTTTTGCTCTTTTTCTTTGATGATAATTTCGCTGCCAATTCATAATCAGATGAATCCTCAGAGCTGGAATTTGAACTTGTTTCAGATTCAGACTCGGTACTACTGTTCCCTCTCAATACAGATTCAGGCAACTGTACTACCTTCTGAGATTTAGAATCCAAATGTTTTTTCTTATGTTGAGTAGTTTTTGAAATAGAACCCTTAGCTAAATTTTGTGCTCACTGTTAAATGAAGTGGGACCAATTGTCTATTTACCAATTCACTAAATAATTTTTCTGATTCCTCATTAATTAATCATTTTTAATCAAAAATTTACAAATTAGAAAAATATGATAGCTCTATGTAATTGACTATTGTTTATAAGAATATATAAAAAGAAAAAAAGAAAGAATTGTGTTGTTATTAATAATGTCTAGTAGAGTATAGCGAGTAAAGAAATTTGCTATCAGAGGCCTTCTTGGGAAGAACAATGCGAATGTTGTTTATACATATTTTAATAAAGCTCAAGTCTGATATGAAAAGTCGCAAAACGATAACATTTCATAAGCAGACATGTCCCCAGGTCTGGTCAATAGCAGACTTGTCCACAGGTCTGGTCAGAAGCAGACCTGTCCACAGGTCTGGTCAGGAGCAGACCTGTCCACAGGTCTGGTCTGGGGCAGACCTGTCCTCAGGACTGGTCAAAAGCAGACTTGTCCACAGGTCTGGTCTGGAACAGACCCGTCGATAGGTCTGCAGCAGTCATAAAAAAGCGGACCGTAGGTCTGGTCCACCGTAGACGAAGTTAACTTGCTGGTCTGCTTAAAAATTCTCAAGTTAACTTAAAAAGCAGTCAACAAGTTAACTATAAGTAAACTTTTGTCAAGGTTAGGACCGCGCCCATCTACTGTGATACCGTGACACCAAATCGCCTGCACTGCAGCCGTCCCGCTAGACCACACGACCACCTAGGCTCTACAAAAATGAAGCTTTCAGTGGCCGTGTGTTACCTTTCCTCGTCAGTTTTAATCTAGCGGCGTACTACAGTACATGATATATAAGGCATGGAGATGTTATTGTTACAGATCAGCTCAATTATCTATAGTAAAGGATCCTACAAATTAATGTAAGATACAGTCACAGAAAATAATTATATTTATAAGTACGTCTGAGTCAGTGACAACTCTACAACAGATTTATCCATCGGATCGCCATCAACATATATATATATATATAAAATGACGGAATAAATAGTCAACGATTAATTTTACAGGTCGATGGATCAGTAAGCCGGAGTTACTGGAAACAAGGGATGACATGAAAATGAGTGACCTCTGGGGAAACTGTCCTTAACTTTCTTATCCAAAATCTTTCCCGAGCGACTCTGTCAACCTTCGACCAACCCTCGTTGTGGTCTATGATTGTGATGGTAAGGTTTTTGAGCTTGGGCGTGCCCAGGTGATCTCAAATGACGACTTACGGGTAGGTCGGGCTTGCAATTGTAGTCACTTCGATGACCATTCATGCGTTTGTTGAATGACTGCTCTGTCTCGCCAACATACTGCATGCCGCATCGACACTGAAGGAGGTATACAACAAGTCGCTCGAGAAATATTTTGTTAAGGACAGTTTCCCCAGAGGGCATAAATGAAAACAACATAGAATGAGTCACTTATTTTCCTGTCATCACTTGTTTCCAGTAACTCCGGCTGTCGTACTAGCTTTACAGTTTGAAGATTTTTTTTAAATACCAGTTTAAATTACAGGGGTCCATTCATTTGGGATGGATGTATAAGTACGTAGCCACGTTCAATTATTTTACCTTATTAAATAAAACTTATTTTTCTAAGCATTATTAAACTGCTATTCGTTTGGGAGGCTTTAATATGTAGTTTCTGTTGCAATTGCCCTACCGTTGTCAAATTTGAAATATTATACCAACTTGGATCGGTTAGGGCATTTTTTATATTTTTTTATTTTGTGACTGCTCTCCATGCAGTTATAACATCTCAACTGTCACAACCTTTGGAAATTAAAAGTTGTGCCAGTTCATATCGCAAATAACTATTTTTATTTGGCATATCTTTGTAATCTTTGCGCCGTGTTTGGAAATTTTTAAATTGTTCCAGCGTCTGTGATGTCCGCTAAAATTGTATGAACTTTCAAGATTTTGATAGTGTCTCAATTTGAATATATTGACATGATTCATTTGACATCGTGCTATTACCGAAGAAGGATATATGTTATCCGAAATATCTAATATTTGTTCATTTTATAGTTATTTAATGGTGATGTTGTACCCTTTTTGACTTGTTATATATTATATTTTGTAGTGTACAGAATCATATTACATGATCCATCGCCCTGTAAGATTAATCGTTGACTATTTATTCAGTCATTTTATATATATATATATAAGTCTAAATTGAAAACTACGTTCAAACCTATGGTTGCGTTGGATAAAAACCGTAATTTTTTATACGTGTGCATGTAAAACAAATTTCGTTGTAGAAGGGTCTAAATACAGCACAAACAACATTTTCCAAAAAGACTAAAAAAGTGAAAATGTATATTTAAACAAAACGCATTTGACTAACAGGTCGAACAACTGATATTCTTCAACCCTGCTGACTGCCATTGGCGATTGCCAAATAAAATTGATCACAAGATGTAACAAAATGGATCTTAATATAAATTTAATACTAAACAGAAAAAAATTAACTTGTGGCCACGATGTTATGCCACAAACATACGGTGTCAATATTTTTTTAGTACACCAGATCTGGATTTCGACAATAAATGTCTCTTCAGTGATGTTAGGGATCGAAACGGTATTTGGAAGGCAATATAAAAAGTACCCTCATTTTTAGAAAAATTACCCTCATTTTTAGATAGACTCTTGAATTTTAAGAGTCAATATAGGATGAACGGATCATATAAACCGAAGGGAAAATATATATAAGTAAAAAAGAAAATATATATAAGTACGTCTGAGCCCGTGACAACTCTACAACAGATTTATCCATCAGATCACCAGCAGTGATGGTGATACATGGCTGTGTACATTATGTATATACAACTCGTCTAAACATCAACCCAACAATGTTAGATCTGTAAATTTGCTTTCGCAAATTTTTTGTTCTTCCCTCGCCGGGATTCGAACCCATGCTACTGAGATATCGTGACACCAAATCGCCTGCACTGTAGCCGTCCCGCTAGACCACAAGACCACCTGGGCTTCATAGGCATTTTACAAATTGACTATTTTTCATTAGGCATTTTGTAAAATGACTGAAATTTTTAGGCATTTTCTAAAATGCCTGGATGATTTAGGCATTTTACAAATTGACTATTTTTTTCAGGCATTTTACAAAATGCCTGAAAAAATTGTAAGGCATTTTGTAAAAGACTCAAAATTTAACGACTAGAAATATCAATAAATAATTTTATTCTATCATTAGATATTGCATGAAATTTAAACAGTAAAAGCTTTATAATTGTAATTTAATCATTTATATAAACACTGAAGATGACAATTATTTGTTGCTACATGTAATGTTTGGATGACAGCGACTGTTACACATTTGTCCTGACTTTTTGCAAAGGCAACGTTTAGTGTTACATCTAGTCTTACCACTAGCACTACAGTCACATTTTGTTTAACCCTGACCATCACACAAAGAAACTTTACTGACAGCTTTTCTAAAGGATATTTCATTATTATAATTTACACAATGACTAGCAATAAAATTACTGTCTGATAGTTCAAACTGATTCCTGGTGTAAAGTCCACGTAGTATTTCATCTTTAATTCCAAGTTTATAACCATGCTCTTCCTTTCCAGTAACAACAGCCATAAGGTTACGCGGGTCTC
Source organism: Mytilus edulis (assembly GCF_963676685.1). Classification (NCBI taxonomy): domain Eukaryota; kingdom Metazoa; phylum Mollusca; class Bivalvia; order Mytilida; family Mytilidae; genus Mytilus; species Mytilus edulis. The sequence continues at coordinate 54,321,901 of NC_092354.1, forward strand.
CTTTCCATCGATCCACATGGGGAATTGCAAGTTATACATTTATTCCAACATCCACCTCTGTTAAAACTCTTTCCGATAGATTTTCCATCCTGACAGCTTGTTTTGTCATTGAGTCTGATGCATGCTGTCTCTCATTTCTGATGAGCACTTCGTTTGAACACAGGTGACAAGTAATAGTATCAGATATGTTTCCTTTTGAACACAGCTCATGTGTGTACTGTGCTCAAGTAGAACACTTGATATTCGAAAAATATTTGTTCACACACGGCACACACAAGAACATCTAATTCTGTTTCCATAGTTTCAGATAGATTTAATGCTGCATTAAGCTGGCTTTCCTCGTCAAGTTCGTTTAGCTTATCGGAGCTTAACTCATTTGGCCTGTCATTGCTTATCTCATCTGGCTTATCAGAGCTTTGAACATGCTGAATCAGATCTTCCTCAGTCTGTAAAGGACCAAGAATCTCTTGAGGTAGTGATGATGACGATAGTCCTATCTTAGCATCACAGCCAAACATTGCCTTGTATGGTGATCTGTTAATACCAGAATGATGACTGTTTTTTTTTTTTTCAAACTGAACAAATTCCAACCCTATATTCCACTTTTTACTGTTGTTCTCTCTCATCCAGGTAACCAGCATGTCTTTGATATCTGCATTTCCTCTTTCGACACTTCCTTGTGATTGACGATGTCGAGGTTTTCCATGAACTCTTGTACAATCTGTCCACATGTCTTTCAGTTCTTTGATATTATTGGCCGTAAATTCACGTCCGTTATCCGACTGCAGGATATGTGGGGCACCAAAAAGTAAAAATATATCCAGTAGCTGATAGGCAACTTCTGAGGCGTGCTTTGATGTAAGTGCTCGCAATATAGCAAACTTGTTCAGATGATCTTGATAATGCATGATAAATCTGAAATCACCATCTCTCATAGACTGCATGTCTACTAGATCAACCTGAGCTCTACTGTTGAAGTCCTTACTTATCAACGTCTTAACAACTAGACTTTTACTGGCAATTTTCCTTTTTTTAGTTGACATTCTTCGCACATTTCTTTAAACAAATTCAGAGCATGCCTTGTCACATTCGCGTACTTCTTGTTGACCTCTTTTTACATTTTATCTTTTCCACCATGTCCAGTGTTCAAATGTGCTCTCATTATAATGCTGTATATTTCCTCTGCATATGCATAATATAGGATAGGATCTGTCGCTTTTTAATCAATTTTTCTACATCACCAGAGTGTAACACATCAAATGAGCAATTTCAAAGTATATGAATTTGTTAATTTTTCAATGGTGGCCTTATACAATTAGCTTAAAAAATAATTTAGTAGCAGAAAAAAAGAAAGAAAAACAAAAAGTCTCAATGTGTTGTCAACTCAATTTTTATATGTGATCATGTACTTTTCTTACTTGACCATTTGTTAAAATGAGTGCATCAATATTTTGCAAGATGAGCAATTCATAGGAGCCTATAGATTTTTTTTATCAACGCTTGTTATGAAAACTTTAAAATAAGTTACAGCTCAACAGAAGAAATGCACCTACCTCTGCATATGATAATAATCGGACGAATGTCCTTTAATCCAATCTTAATTTTGTTCAAAATAGTTTCATATTTTTCTCTGTTCCATACTTTTCTGATTAGAATCAGAATTTTCAATTAATTGATTTTTAAATCTTTGTTCTGGTGTAAGGCCTACATACCCTTCTGCCATGATGAAAAGAAGATCATTAATGAAATACAGAGTGAGTAATTACTCAAAGTTGTTGCTTTATGGAGTTTTTAATTATAGACAATAATTATAAAACTAGTAAAACATAAAAACTTAACCTGCAGACTAGATTTATTAAGAATAATCTTTAATTTATTTTAATCAACACTTTTTTGTAGGTTTACAATATATTTCCATCATCTAATTCATGTATTGCATCTTTACACACTTTGCCTGAAACAGGCCAGGTATTTTGTGTAATTTTCATTTAAAATTTCAGGTATTTTACAAAATGACTAGGTTTTTTTAAGGCATTTTACAAAATGCCTGTCAACTTTAGGCATTTTAGAAAATGCCTAAAATTTCAGTCATTTTACAAAATGCCTAAATTTAGAAAATGCCTGAAACATATATAAATATAAGTCTTAAGGTTTTTGCAACGATACTGCTATAAGATAGTAATATACGGACAAGATGTAATTAAAAATATTTCTACTCAACAAATGGCCTTTTTCGGTGTCAATGTTTTTTTTGTTTTTTTTTATCAAATGCAATACCATAGGTCTTAATGTTTAAATATAACTCAGTAGTACAGTTTAATTTCAAACTATTGATTTGGTCTGAAATCCGCTACTTCATATAACAACACAAAATTCAATACTATGCTGACGTGGCTGCGTACTTTTACATCCAAAAATAGCAAATGTAGTACTTCGTGTAAATATATATGAAATAATAGATGAACACCTCTATCAACGAAAAATTCTAGTACTTCCTGTTGATTCAATTTGGATGAACTACATTAAGTGTAATTTATCCAGAAGCTTTCCCGAACCACTCGCTGGCATCATTCCCGTGAATATTTTGTTCAATTACAAGGACTTTCATGCGGTTAAAGTCGTAAAGTTTGTGGTCCGACTGTCTGACATGTTGGCTGAACAGGAGAAGTGACTTCTTAGTGATAACACTCCTATAAAATAAAACTATAAAATATTTTGCAAAGTGACCAAATATGTTGGCGAGTCAAAGCAACCATTCCATAAACGTCTCCATGTTCATAGGAGTGATATCACTAAGACGCCACTCCTCTTAGTTAGCAAACATTTCAGGCAGTCGGACCAAAAACTAGACGACTTTAACCGCATGAAAGTCCTAGTAATATGAAATGGTATGTCAGACTGGTTTTCGGACTTATTAGTCAAAAACGTTTTCGTGAAGACTAAGTCACATACTAAATGTGGAGAGGTTAAACATATTTGTGAGCTCTCAACACTCCCATAAAATAGGACATTGGAACAAATGCACATCATTGAACTGATTAGTCAGAAAGGGTTGATTCACTAGATCGGTAATAAGCACACAAACAAATGATAAAAATACATAGAGTACTATTCTAAGTTACCGAAAGGCTAATTTCAGTAAATAAATCCCTGTTTTCCAAGACTAAAATTTCAAATGGTACATCTCAAGCAAACATTTGCTCCATCGTATGACGTTAACATATCTCAGTAAATACGTTATGCTCGTGCATTTTCACACTATGCGGACTTCATTAACAGGGGTATGCTCCTTACACAAAAAACTGCTTCAACAGAGTTATGAGAAAGACAGAATGAAAACACGATATAGGTTTTAGGGTCACCATCACGAAATAAATGACCGATACGATATGTCGGTGTCTCAACCCACTAGCGTCATGTTTTCCCGGTCTTAGATCTTTAGATATCAGTAAAGTCGACTGATCTATTTATATGTTTATGGTATAAAAAAAAGTAAATTAGGAAAAAAGGAATTGACACATTAAAAGTAATTTACAATTAATTCGCAAAACAAATATTTTTCATCGTTATCAACTGCCAGATGAACATGATGATAAATGTCTCCTTATTTTTTTTGACGTCTGCACAATGGAATTAATCTGGCTTTCTGTGTATGAATGTACTTTGATTTATATTTAGAAGCGTGAAGAAGATATCTTTTCTTTAACATTTAAATCTCGAATTCTTCTAAATCATAGGCTACTATTCAAAGTATAACAAGTGCATACAACAAGTCATCGATCATGGCTTCATAATAACGTTAAAGGTATAATGTCTATTTAAAACTACCCCCATATGTAATTTATCCTCATATTAGAAAAATACAATTATGTAGTAAAATATTAAATAATTAACATTACTAACATAAATGTTTAAACGCTAAATTGTTTGTCGGAATTATTCTATATTAGGTTCTTTAAGTACTCGTCTAAACATCAACCCAAAAATGTTAGATCTGTAAATTTGCTTTCGCACAAAATGTTTTGTTCTTCCCTCGCCGGGATCCGAACCCATACTACTGAGATATCGTGACACCAAATCGCCTGCCCTATAGCCGTACCGCTAGACCACACAACCACCTGGGCTTCATAAATGAAGCTTTCGATGGCCGGGTGTTACCTCTTCACGTCAGTTTTAATGTAGCGTCGTACTACAGTGCATGATATATAAGGCATGGAGATGTTATTTTTACAGATCAGCTAAATTATCTATAGTAAAGGATCCTACAAATTAATGTAAGATATATGTAATATATGTTTTTCCAATACGATTTTCATTCACTAGCACTGAGTCATTACCTCTGCTGGTGAAATATTAGTCTAGAGTGTATCAACAACTCAGTAGTCAGTGCTTTAGTACAGATATGATTAATAGCAACTTTTCTTAACTTTTCCCTTGATTACCTTGAGAAATTATTAAGAAACATAAGGTTTTAACTCCCTCAGCAAAGTTGACCTTATATGAATTTGGCTATTTTGAAGGTCCTTTTTGATCATATAACTAATATCATGTGTAGGTTTTGTACTTCGTTAGCTTTTAACTGTTTGAATTTGAGCCTTTATGATGACCGTTAATCCAGAAAATCGCTTCGGACGCACGAAATAAATAGTGTTCTTTTTATTTAAACATATAAATTACGTCCATTTAGTAATCTTGTATAGGTATTGAATGCTCATAAATCAAAGGCTAACTTAAAGCATATGTATATCATGTGCATGCAACAAATCATCAATCATGTTTCATAAATAACGTTAAAGGTTTGATGTATTTTTAAAACTATCCTCATATGTATTTATTATCAAATATCTAAAGTTATTATTTATTAAATTGTTAAAATAATAAACATAAAAGTTTAAATGCTAAATTGATTGTCGAAATTATTCTATATTAGGATCCTTAGGTACTTCATATATTTAATTTACCAATCCTTCAAAATGTTCATGGACGGCCGACTCTTATTATTCTTCAAAAAAAGAATCATTGTTTGAACGATTGCTGATATGATGCAAATAACAAGTAATGTGAAGGTGAGAGCAGATTTTGTTGAAGTTATTGTAAAATTTATGTGTGACTTCCTTCTTTATGTTTTATCATCTGTCTTGCTCCATTGATGTCCTGTGTTTGCTTGTTGTAATTGTCATCTAGATTACGACGATTCTCCACTTCCACTAAGTGTTAGTATCACTATAGACTACCTTGGTATAATGTAGCTAAAACTAAGTTATCGTGATGTTTCTACCGAAACAAGTATCACTATAGACTACCCTGGTATAATGATGCTAACACTAAGTTATCCTTTCACGGATTTGGCTATACTTTTTGGACCTTTTGGATTATAGCTCTTCATCTTTTATATAAGCTTTGAATTTCCAATATTTTGGCCATGAGCATCACTGAAGAGACATGTATTGTCGAAATGCGCATCTGGTGCAAGAAAATTAGTACCGTTAATTTTATTATCGTGATGTCTCTCCGAAACAAGTATCACTATATACTACCTTGGTATAATGAAGCTAAAACTAAGTTATCGTGATGTTTCTACCGAAGCAAGTATCACTATATACTACCTAGGTATAATGATGCTAACACTAAGTTATCGTGATGCTTCTACAGGAACAAGTATCACTATATACTACCTAGGTATAATGATGCTAACACTAAGTTATCGTGATGCTTCTACAGGAACAAGTATCACTATATACTACCTTGGTATAATGAAGCTAAAACTAAGTTATCGTGATGTTTCTACTGAAACAAGTATCACTATATACTACCTTGGTATAATGAAGCTAAAACTAAGTTATCGTGATGTTTCTACCGAAACAAGTATCACTATATACTACCTTGGTATAATGAAGCTAAAACTAAGTTATCGTGATGTTTCTACCGAAACAAGTATCACTATATACTCCCTAGGTATAATGAAGCTCAAACTAAGTTATCGTGATGTTTCTACCGAAACAAGTATCACTAAAGACTACCTAGGTATAATGATGCTAACACTAAGTTATCGTGATGCTTCTACAGGAACAAGTATCACTATATACTACCTAGGTATAATGATGCTAACACTAAGTTATCGTGATTTTTCTACCGAAACAAGTATCACTATATACTACCTTGGTATAATGAAGCTAAAACTAAGTTATCGTGATGTTTCTACCGAAACAAGTATCACTATAGACTACCTAGGTATAATGATGCTAACACTAAGTTATCGTGATGCTTCTACAGGAACAAGTATCACTATATACTACCTAGGTATAATGATGCTAACACTAAGTTATCGTGATGTTTCTACCGAAACAAGTATCACTATATACTACCTTGGTATAATGATGCTAACACTAAGTTATCGTGATGTTTCTACTGAAACAAGTATCACTATATACTACCTTGGTATAATGAAGCTAAAACTAAGTTATCGTGATGTTTCTACCGAAACAAGTATCACTATATACTACCTAGGTATAATGATGCTAACACTAAGTTATCGTGATGCTTCTACAGGAACAAGTATCACTATATACTACCTAGGTATAATGATGCTAACACTAAGTTATCGTGATGTTTCTACCAAAACAAGTATCACTATATACTACCTTGGTATAATGAAGCTAAAACTAAGTTATCGTGATGTTTCTACCGAAACAAGTATCACTATAGACTACCTAGGTATAATGATGCTAACACTAAGTTATCGTGATGCTTCTACAGGAACAAGTGTCACTATAGACTACCTAGGTATAATGATGCTAACACTAAGTTATCGTGATGCTTCTACAGGAACAAGTATCACTATATACTACCTAGGTATAATGAAGCTCAAACTAAGTTATCGTGATGCTTCTACAGACACACGTATCACCAGACTACCTTGGTATAATGATGCAGAAACTAAGTTATCGTGATGCTTATACAGGAACAAGCATCACTATATACTACCTTGGTATAATGATGCAGAAACTAAGTTATCGTGATGCTTATACAGGAACAAGCATCACTATATACTACCTTGGTATAATGATGCAGAAACTAAGTTATCGTGATGCTTATACAGGAACAAGTATCACTATAGACTACCTTGGTATACTGATGCAGAAACTAAGTTATCGTGATGCTTATACAGGAACAAGCATCACTATATACTACCTTGGTATAATGATGCAGAAACTAAGTTATCGTGATGCTTATACAGGAACAAGTATCACTATATACTACCTTGGTATAATGAAGCTAAAACTAAGTTATCGTGATGCTTCTACAGACACAAGTATCACCATATACTACCTTGGTATAATGATGCAGAAACTACGTTATCGTGATGCTTCTACAGGAACAAGTATCACTATAGACTACCTTGGTATAATGATGCAGAAATTAAGTTATCGTGATGCTTATACAGGAACAAGCATCACTATATACTACCTTGGTATAATGATGCAGAAACTAAGTTATCGTGATGCTTATACAGGAACAAGCATCACTATATACTACCTTGGTATAATGATGCAGAAACTAAGTTATCGTGATGCTTATACAGGAACAAGTATCACTATATACTACCTTGGTATAATGAAGCTAAAACTAAGTTATCGTGATGCTTCTACAGACATAAGTATCACCATATACTACCTTGGTATCATGATGCAGAAACTAAGTTATCGTGATGCTTATACAGGAACAAGCATCACTATATACTACCTTGGTATAATGATGCAGAAACTAAGTTATCGTGATGCTTCTACAGGAAGAAGTATCACTATAGACTACCTTGGTATAATGATGCAGAAACTAAGTTATCGTGATGCTTATACAGGAACAAGTATCACTATATACTACCTTGGTATAATGATGCAGAAACTAAGTTATCGTGATGCTTCTACAGGAACAAGTATCACTATAGACTACCTTGGTATAATGATGCAGAAACTAAGTTACCGTGATGCTTATACAGGAACAAATGTCACTATAGACTACCTAGGTATAATGATGCTAACACTAAGTTATCGTGATGCTTCTACAGGAACAAGTATCACTATATACTACCTAGGTATAATGAAGCTCAAACTAAGTTATCGTGATGCTTCTACAGACACACGTATCACCAGACTACCTTGGTATAATGATGCAGAAACTAAGTTATCGTGATGCTTATACAGGAACAAGCATCACTATATACTACCTTGGTATAATGATGCAGAAACTAAGTTATCGTGATGCTTCTACAGGAACAAGTATCACTATAGACTACCTTGGTATAATGATGCAGAAACTAAGTTATCGTGATGCTTATACAGGAACAAGCATCACTATATACTACCTAGGTATAATGATGCTAACACTAAGTTATCGTGATGCTTCTACAGACACAAGTATCACCATATACTACCTTGGTATAATGAAGCTCAAACTAAGTTATCGTGATGTATCTACAAAAAGATGTATCAGTATAGACTACCCTGGTTTAAATATAGTCTTAACATTGGCTACACTTAATCAGTATTTAGGAAATGTTTCGCACTTATTGTAATACATGGTATTTTGAGTGCAAACAATTTTTAAAATATTGCTTTTGAGTTAAAGAATAAAAGTAAAATTTCTATATAGGCCAAATATTTCTTTAATTCATTATCATACTTTATGTGATACCGGCAGTATATTTTACTTTTGTTATAGTTGTTTTGATCTGATCAAGTGGTCGGGAAACAGTCTGCTAAATCTAATAACCATTAGTAGATGCATGTTTACATCTCTTCTCCTGACGTTTACAAGAAAACAATACTCAGCAGTTTTTAACCGGATTTTTGTGACAAAAATGTCGTTTATTGATTTGGGGATGTACGGCGGGCGGCCGGGCGGGCGGCAATCAAATGTTGTCCATGCATTAACTCATGAACCGTTCAACCAAAGCTTTTAAAATTTTAATATGTTGTTACTGACAACTAAATGAAGGTCAAGTTCAATAATGGCGATTTTGACTTTTACCGTTCAGGAGTTATGGTTCTTGAAAGATTGAAAAATGGAGTTTCCAGTCGTGTCCGTGCATTTACGCATGAAGTGTTCTACCAAAGCTTCCCAAATTTTAATATGTTGTTACCGATGACAAAATGGAGGTCAGGTTCAATAATGACGATTTTGACTTTTACGGTTCAGGAGTTATGGTTCTTGAAAGATTGAAAAATGGAGTTTCCAGTCGTGTCCGTGCATTTACGCATGAACTGTTTTACCAAAGCTTCCCAAATTTTAATATATTGTTACTGATGACAAAATGGAGGTCAAGTTCAATAATGACGATTTTGACTTTTACCGTTCAGGAGTTATGGTTCTTGAAAGATTGAAAATGGTGTTTCCAGTCGTGTCCGTGCCTTTTCTCATAAACCATTCAACCAAAGCTTTTTAAATTTTTATATGTTGTTACTGATGACAAAATAGAGGTCAAGTTCAATAATGACCATTTTGACTTTTACCGTTCAGGAGTTATGGTTCTTGGAAGATCGTAAAATGGCGTTTCCATTCACGTTGTTGCATTTACTAATTAACCATTCAATCTAAGCTTTTCAAATTTTAATATGTTGATACTGACTACAAAATGGAGGTCAAATTTGATATTGACGATTTTCACTTTCAGCATTCATCAGTTATGGTTCTTGTGATATTGCCAGGACACAAATAAATGTTAATAAATCCGGTTTGCTGTCGTTGTGACAGCCTCTTGTTATTCTTATAATCCCATTAAGAACAGAAAGTAAATTCATGTAGATTATGAATATTGTTTTTCATTCGAACCCCCCCCCCCCCCCCCCGGTAAATCGATCCATTGTCACAAAAGCCTATGTCTACTTTTTAGGGAAAATCGATAATTAAATAGGGAAGCAGTATTTTGCAATATCAATCTCAAATATAGTACGATTAAACCTTAAATTATAACTCAGTTTTAATTAAATAAACTCATCATAGATACCAGGACCAAATTTAGTATATACGCCAGACGCGCGTTTCGTCTACAAAAGACTCATCAGTGACGCTCGAATCCAAAAAAGTTAAAAAGGCCAAATGAAGTACGAAATTGAAGAGCATTGAGAACCAAAATTCCTAAAAGTTTTGCCAAATACAGCTAAGGTAATCTATGCCTGAGGTAGAAAAGCCTTAGTATTCAAAAATTCAAAAATTTGTAAACAGTAAATTTATAAATATAACCATATCAATGACAATTCATGTCAGCACAAAAAGTGAAAGATGGACTGCTAGTTTTTGTTGTATGTGTTTAAACCAAAGGGTCAAAATAAAAACCAACCATACAATCTACTTGAATTCGAATATGTAAATGATACATTTAAAATTAGTGTTTTTCTGTAAACTGACATTTATTCATTCAGTAAAAATGGAATTCGCTATTTTACTTTCTTGAAGACAAATTAGATATATTATTCTAAATTAAAATATAAAATTCAGATTTTGCACCACATGATCTTATCATTAAATTACGTAACTATCTTACATGAAATTTCCATTTGAATGATAACATAAAACCAGTCAAAAAATTATGACATTAAATATCAGAATATATTTATAGACGATACATACAATCCTTTTGATGTAATTTTCCTTTTTCACACTTCAATCAAAATAATTTCTTTTCTTTTATCATTCTAATTTTTAATGAAAAGTGTTTCTTATATGCAGTTCATCAACCATTTCACATACGTTTGAAAATCATTTAATAATTATTATACACTTGATAATCGTTCTTCAAATAACTTAATCACTTCGATTGTATCTACGGGGTCTGGAGACGTAATAACATTTTAATGTTGTTATAATAACTGCATATTTTACAGTTTGAACTTAGCAATAAGAATAAAGCAAAATGTGGGGCATATGTTAATGACGCAGCAAATCAGCGATGCTGAAACATTACCGAATCTAAAGATGAATAAACAGTCTCGTTACCTGTAGGGTACACTTTGTAAAAACAGCTGTTTCATAAACTACGCCTCTTTTGAGGAGATGTAAAATATTCATAGATATTTTGTTTTGTTTACCTACTGGTTCCCAGATATGATCTCAAAAAAAAAAAATGTAGGAACAATCTCCCTTATTTGTTGATTGATTGTTTCTTATTTATTTAACGTTCAATTGTGAGCTGTATTTACGAAGTGCAACCTACAGGTCACGAGACTGTATATCGATCTCTAATGGTTTTACACTAGTCATTTTTGGGGCCCTTTATATCTTTCTGTTCGGTGTGAGCCAAGGCTCCGTGTTGAAGACCGTACATTTACCTACAATGGTTTACTACTTTTATAAATTGTGACTTGGATGGCGAATTGTCTCATTGGCACTCATACCACATCTTCTTATATCTAATTACATAGTAAAGTATGGGAATTTTATTTATGCGTTATATTTTTGTGATGATAAAACAAAGGATCTTATATCATTGTATTGTGTATGTTGTATCTGATACCACAGGATATCTGTTTAGGAAAACGCCTCGTGAACAAAATAATCTGATCAAAGCAAATGACATTTTGTAGTTGTTCTGGATCTGTACTGCTTTGTATAGATTATTTCGTCCCCGAGGGTATCACCAGCCCAGTAGTCAGCATTTCGGTGTTGTCATGAATATCAATTATATGGTCATTTTTATAAATTTCCTGTTACAAAACTTTAGATTTTCTAAAAACTATTTTTTTGATCTGAGCATCACTGATGAGTCTTATGTAGACGAAACGCGCGTCTGGCGTATTAAATTATAATCCTGGTACCTTTGATAACCAATTCAATTAAATGAATTTAGTATATGCAGACTATGTACAAAACAGTTAAGAATATTACAAATCTTTAAAAAAAAACAAAGTTTATATAAGAACTGAAGTGGAGTTTTTCTATATTTTACATGTTTTACTGTTATGAAACTGATATTTGATACTGTACTCTCATAAAGAAATGGAGAACCATTCATCATATCATTTAATAAACGTTTTTGTTACAAATCGCAAGTTTTTGATTAATTTGAAACTCATGGGATTATTTCTATGTCTGTCTGCTATTGAGGGTTATTGTTGTTGCATAATTTTAAATCGTATGCATCATTTGAATTATAAAAATAAATATCCACATCGTAACGGTATTACCTATAACACCCCTTTAGCCGAAATGGAGTCTTCCATATTATCGTTTCGAGTTGTCTCCCTTCCGGAAGTATTTTCCGTCAAAATTGAAATACAGTACGACTCGTCAAGAAAAATTAACTCGTTAGATGTCGATAAACAATTTAAACAGAGGAATGTGTACGGAAAGGAGTCATGCCCACTACCCCAAAGGAAATTAATATTTAAAGAGTTAGAAATGAGGTTCCTCCTAGAATTAACGGTGATAAGATACGAAGTGAAATACATATGTACCTTCTTTCATTCTCAGTGACTGCTGTGGAAAGTAAACTTGGAATTGAAAGTACAAAAATAAAACACAATAAAAACGTTGCTCATACACTTGTATGGTATTGTATCCGGGATTGGCCATTTTTAAAGTTGAGTGACTATTCTGATTATTACATTTTGCATGTGCAGTTGAATTAGTTTTGAAAATAAATAATACTATCCAGCTGTACCAGGGCTGCCAAAAATGCGTGAGACTCACGCATGTTCATGAATTTTGCGGCAGTATCCTTGGATCTATTTTTTCCTCTTTGATCTTTTAAATTTTGGCCAAATCTCACGCATACGCATACTACAGAACTGCTATACACGTGTCAATGAAAACTATTGCAATCGTATCCCTCAGAGCATTCTGCTCTTTGATTTTTTCTCTCCAGTTAACGTTACATAAACCCTTCGGTTAAAGTTTTTTAAAACAATTATTAAATTTCGTAAACCATCCTGGATTTTAACAAAATTTGAACAGAAGCTTTTTACAGTTTGTTGAGCCTGCGACTAACAGCAAAATTAGGCGATATACTGGGTTCCGCGAAACCCCATCAATTCTAAATCTGAATACATCGGTAACCTATCTACAGCTAGGGGTTGAATTGAAGGTCACATGGATACGTATTCAATGAACTCCAATTATTCGCTTGCAAGTGCACAACTCGTCAACTAGGTTTCTCAGCTTATTTTAGTAAAATAGATCCAGATTGACTGCTAAAAGTGAATTATAATTTCACTATATCATATTCATAAATGATTTAACAAACAAAAATCATCTTTGTTTTATATCTTGTAGCTAATGCTCCTATCACAAAATGATACATTTTAGGCTGATCACTTGTTTCAAGTGCTCACTGATCTTCTATAGTTAGTATAACCCTAACTTTTGATCAGGTGACCATATTACAACATTGTTTTAGCAGTTAGTAAATAGGTGTAACAATTCATTTTAAATTAGTAATTACTGGTAGTAACTGGGCCGTTTTAGGAATTACTTGTATTTACTAAGTGCATTGGAGATTACATGTAATTCCTAAATTTCAGTTATTACATGTAGTTCCTAATTTCACCTATTTACTGTAACATATACATGGTATACCGCCCGTAAAACCACAGGAATGTAATGCATGTGTTGCAGAATTTTTTGGAATTTGGTGACCGAAAAATCTTTAGTGACCGAACAAACTTTAGAATACAAACTTGGGCAAAACTCGTTTAAAGGATTTTTATTAAAAGATTTTATATAAATAATCCATTAAACATTGTTAAAGATTGTGTAAATGTAAGAACATAAACACATATATCTGTATATTTTAATTATATATAGATAGACACATTAGAATACATACTGGCGGAAACCTTATTTATTGATGTGATGTATGTGATGGGATGTTAAGTGTGAGTTGTAACATTTAATTATATATAGATAGACACATTAGAATACATACTGGCGGAAACCTTATTTGTTGATGTGATGTATGTGATGGGATGTTAAGTGTGAGTTGTAACATTTAATTATATATAGATAGACACATTAGAACACATACTTTGTACTGGCGAAAACCTTATAAATGTGATTTTTGTGGTGGGGTGTTAAGTGTGAGTTGTTACATTTAATTATATATACTTTTGTGTTTTTACAGTAGATAGACCAAGGATTTGCGACAATCTTATAATTGTGATGTATGAGGTAGGGGATACATTTTTGTAAAGTGAAAGTGGTAATTTACATAAACACACAAAAGTTCTAAATTACGCCGATCTAATGTTGGTGCTAGGTAGTTTCGATCATGAATTTATTTCTTTTTTTAAAATGTGTTATTTGGTAGAGGGTTTATTCGGCTTGTCAACTTACAGAAACACACATGAACATATGTCAAATATATGATATTTTCTAAAGTGTTTAGTCGGCTTTGTAATTTGCAGACACATGAGATAGTAATTAACAATGACACAAGTCACCACATACATGACATAAGCATCATGTGTTTGATATTCAGTCGAGGGTTCACTCGACTTGGTAATGTACAATGACACATGAGGATCTGTACATGAGATGAGCATCATGTGTGATATTCAGTCAAGGGTTCACTCGATTTGGTAATGTACAACGGCGCATGAGAACACATGTATGTGATATTTAGTTAAGGGTTCACTCGACTTGGTAATGTACAATGACACATGAGGACCTGTACATGGCCGTATTTTCACCTCAAAATTTACTCTGAGTACAGACAAACCTGTGCATCTGTAAAAATTTTCAGGCATAGCATGCCCTAGATAAATAAATTTCAAATATGTTTTATGTTTTAGAAAAATAAAAACTTACCAGGATTTTGCCGTGCACTTTTTTTTCATTTCTCCAGAAGATGCCAAAATAAACTAAGTTGGGAAACAGGTTTGAGAACTTCCCTACAGGTAATTATTGAAGTGAGCTGTTTTGTTTGACATGGACATGAGATGGACAATAGATACCTGACAATAATTGGTTATTTAAACTGTGTACCTGAGTGGACCATATCAAGGTAAACTCAACTGTTTGTTAATTTTATCATCTTCTGCAGGGACGAAAAAAAGTGTACGGTAAAATCCAGTTAAGTTATGAATTTTCTAAATCATACAAAGCATTTGAATTCTATTTATCTAGGGCATGCTATGCCTTAAAACTTTTCCAAATGCACAGGTTTGCCTGTACTCAGAGTAAATTTTAGCCATAGGGTCCACATGAACCTTAAGTAGCATGTGTGTGATATTTAGTCCAGGGTTCACTCGAATTGGTAATGTATAATGACACATGAGAACACATGTATGTGACATTTGAAAAAAGTTAAATCGACTTGGTAATTTTCAATTACACATGAGGACCTGTACATGAGATACACATCATGTAAGTGAAATTTGGTAAAGGGTTCACTCCACTTTTAATTTACAATGCCACATGAGAACATATACATATATTAAAACAGTTTAGGTGATATTTGAATAACAGTTTACTTGGTTTACATTCTGTGCGCTGCTTGCTGTCCAAAGATATGAGCTTTCGTTTTGTTGTTGTCGTATGCGATACATAGGGATTACTATCCGGCAGCGGTGTAATTTATTTGTACAAAGCTTAATATTCCAGAAGGTTGAAGACCTGGATACTTCAAACCTTGTATAAAGAGCCTTTACCTTATGTTAAGCAGTTTACGTCTGTATTATATCAGTTGTCCTTGACCACATTTTCATTGTTCTGCGACTGCTTGAACAAAACATTTTATTTTTTTTGTAATATGAAATTCTATTTTTTTTCAATTTATTCAATTTGTAAGGGGTACATGTCAGTCTGGCAGGTTTCATCTGGCATTCATTTACCTCATTTTTATGGTTCATTCGTCAATCCTGAGGTTTTTTTTTTGTTTTGGTCTGTTTATTACCTTAAGGTTCATGTGGACCCTATGGCTAAAATGGCCGTATTTTCACCTCAAAATTTACTCCGAGTACAGGCAAACCTGTGCATCTTGAAAAGTTTTAAGGCATGGCATGCCCTAGATAAATAGAATTCAAATGCATTGTATGATTTAGAAAATTCTTAACTCAACTGGATTTTGCCGTACACTTTTTTTCGTCCCTGCAAAAGATGATAAAATCAACAAACAGTTGAGTTAACCTTGATATGGTCCACTGAGGTACACAGTTTAAATAACCAATTATTGTCAGGTAGCTATTGTCCATCTCATGTCCATGTCAAGCAATACAGCTCACTTCAATTATTACCTGTGGGGAAGTTCTCAAACCTGTTTCCCAACTTAGTTTATTTTGGCACCTTCTGGAGGAATGAAAAAAAGTGCACGGCAAAATCCTGGTAAGTTTTTATTTTTCTGAAACATAAAACATATTTGAAATTTATTTATCTAGGGCATGCTATGCCTGAAATTTTTTACAGATGCGCAGGTTTGTCTGTACTCAGAGTAAATTTTGAGGTGAAAATATGGCCATTTTAGTCATAGGGTCCACATGAACCTTAAGCTATATTGGTGTATGCAATAATTGAAAGATGTACATGTCTATCTGTAGGGTTTGTCTGACCTTGTCCTCATTGTTATGGATCTTTAAAATTGTTAGCTTATGTGATGCTTGTAGTAAAACTTTATTTTCTATACTTTCAACCTAAATTAATGATCAGTAAAGCAATCGAGACATTTCAGAGTGAACTCTTGTCAAATAAATCGAGCCGTTAGTTTTCGCTTGGATTGATTTTAATTTATCATGCTGATGCATTGTATAGCCTGCTATGCAAATTTGATATTGCACATTGTTTAAAACCGTACGTTGACCTGTAGTCGCCAACTTTTACGCACATGCATTTGTTTCTATATTGGAGGTAAGGTGTACTCTAATGGTAAATACAATGTATATCATCTGAAAGAAACTCTTTTCATAAATCGAATGGTGTATGGAACAAGAAATTTGAGAATGAATTGACAGAGAAATAAGGGTTGGAAGCGGAGAGGTGAAAAAAGTAGATGGGTACCTTCATGTATATATACGTTGATAGTTGGTCTTCCAATGAATAGAAATAAGTGCACGTGCTTTTACGTCATTTGGTCTATGGTGGGGAGTTGTATCATAGATAACCGTATCTCATCTTCTTATTAAAATGATGGTCGTTTACAGAGACACTGTGAAAAAAACAATAAACAAGTTACACTGAATGTAAAGCAATGTCTTGAACAGACACGAAACACGTGTCACTGAACGTTACGTGTCCTGAATAATAGTTATTAAATGTACCAGGATTATAATTTAGTACCCTAGACGCGCGTTTTGTCTATATAGGACTTATTAGTGACGCTCATATCATAATATTTATAAAGCCAAACAAGTACAAAGATGAAGAGCATTGAGGATTCAAAAATTCCAAAAAGTTGTGCCAAATACGGCTTAGGTAATCTTTGCCTGGGATAAGAAAATCCTGAGTTTTTCGAAATTCAAAGTTTTGTAGACAGGAAGTTTATAAAAATGACCACATTATTGATATTTATGTCAACACTGAACACCGAAGTGTTGACTACTAGGCTGGTGAATAAACATGAAACATGAACACGTGAACGTAAAGTATAACCCTGCTGAATAAACATGAAACATTACACGTGAACGTAAAGTATAGGCCTGCTGAATAAACATGAAGCATGTACACGTGAACGTAAAGTATAGCCCTGCTGAATAAACATAAAACATGTGCCACTGAACGTAAAGTATAGCCCTGCTGAATAAACATGAAACATGTGCCACTGAACGTAAAGTATAGCCCTGCTGAATAAACATGAAACATGTGCCACTGAACGTAAAGTATAGCCCTGCTGAATAAACATGAAATATGTACCACTGAACGTAAAGTATAGCCCTGCTGAATAAACATGAAACATGTGCCACTGAACGTAAAGTATAGCCCTGCTGAAAAAACATTAAACATGTGCTACTGAACGTAAAGATTCGTCCAGAACATGCATACATTGAAGACCCATTGGTGGCCTCCGGCTGTTGTCTGCTCTATGGTCGGGTTGTTGTCGCTTTGACACATTCCCCATTTCCATTTCTCAATTTTATAAAACATATAACACTGAGTGTAAAGTATAGTCCTTAACAAACCAGAAACGTACTAGAGAACGAAAAGTATGGTACAAACTAAAAACAAATGCCACTGAACGTTAAGTATCGTCGTGAACATTATTGAAAATTGTGCCTTGTATGGAGAGTTGTCTCATTGGCACTCATACCACATATTCTTATATCTTTGAAACATGCGCCACTGAAAGTAAAGTATAGTACTAACAAAAACATTAAATGCTACTGAAATAAAGTATCGTCCTAAACTAAACAGAAATATGTGTATGTAACTGAGTGTAAAGTATAGCTCTGAAAATACATGAAACATGTGCGTTTTACTAAACGTAATCTATAGCTGAAAATACGTGAAACATGTGCATGTTACTGAACGTAAAATATAGCCCTGAAAATACATGAAACATGTGCATGTTACTGAACATAAAATATAGCCCTGAAAATGCAAGAAACATGTGCATGTTACTCAACGTAAAATAAAGCCATGAAAATACATAAAACATAAGGCCCCAAAAATCTTACAGAATTATAGGAAAAAGGTTTATTGACAAACGTTTAATAGATAAGAGGATGTGGTATGAGTGCCGATGAGACAACACTCCATCTAAGTCACAATTTGTATGTTAACAACGATACTTCACGTGCAATGGCACATGTTGCAAAGATATTCAAGACGATAACTAACGTGCAGTGGCACATGTTCACGACGATACTTTACGTTCAGTGGCACATGTTGCAAATATGTTCAGGACTATAAATTACGTGCAGTGGCACATGTTTCATGTATGTTAAAGACGATACTTTACGTTCAGTGGCACATGTTGCAAATATGTGCAGGACGATAATTAACGTGCAATGGCACATGTTCACAACGATACTTTACCTTCAGTGGCACATGTTTCGTGTTTGTAAAGGACTATTTTGTATTTACATTGTATCATCTATATAGATCAAATGTATTTGTTCAGTGTATAAAAATGAGAATGGAATTTGGGAGTTTGTCAAAGAGACAACAGCCCGACCATAGAGCAGACAACAGTCGAAGGCCCCCAATGGGTCTTCAATTTAGCGAGAAACTCCCGCACCCGGAGGTGTCCTTTAGCTGGCCCCTAAAGAAATATGTATATACTAGTTCAGTGATAATGGACGTCATACTTAACTTCGAATTATACACAAGAAACTCAAATTAAAAAACATACAAGACTAACAAAGGCCAGAGGCTCCTGACTTGGGACAGGCGCAAATTTGCGGCGGGGTTAAACTTGTTTTTTGACATCTCAACCCTCCTTCTATAGCTCTAGCCAATGTAGAAAAAAACAAACGCGAAACAATACGCACAGTAAAACTCAGTTTAAGAGAAGTCAGAGTCCGATGTCAGAATATGAAACACAAGAAAATAAACAAAATGACAATAATACATAGATAATAACAGACTACTAGCAGTTACTGACATGCCAGCTCCAGACCTCAATTAAACTGATTGAAAGATTATGTCTTCATCATATGAATATCAGGCACAACTCCTCCTGTTAGGGGTTTAGTATTATGTTGACTTGTGTAAACATGTCTTTTGTTTGAGCGCAGCCATTTCAATTGATTTTCCATGTTGTGATGTTACACTATTGTTTGGATATGGGAGATTGTTTGGTACCATTAAAACGCTTAAACCCGCTGCAATTGTTTGCACATGTCCTAAGTCAGGATTCTTAAGTTCAGTAGTTGTCCTTTGTTGTTTCTCGTTTCTCGCTTGACATAGATTAGACCGTTGGTTTTCCCGTTTGAATGGTTTTACACTAGTAATATTAGGAGCCCTTTACATCTTGCTGTTCCGTGTGAACCAAGGCTCCGTGTTAAAGACCGTGCTTTGACCTATAATAGTTTACATTTATGAATTGTGACTTGAATGGAGAGTGGTCTCATACCACATCCTCTTATATAATAGTATCTAGGACTATATTTCATGTTCATTGACACATGTTTCATGATGTCAAGGACGACATTGTACGTTGAGTAACATGCACATGTTTTATGTATTTTCAGAACTATTCTTTACGCTCAGTAACATGCACATATTTCATGTATATTTTGAACTATTATTTACGTTCAGTAAAAGTGGGGCAAAAGATCCAAACAGTCAAACTCATTAATCGAAAAAAAAACTCCATGGCTAAAAATGAAAAAGACAAACAGACAAATAAGAGTACACATGACACAACATAGAAAACTAAAGACTAAGCAACACGAACCCCACCAAAAACTGGGGGTGATATCAGGTGCTCTGGAAGGGTAAGCAGATCCTGCTTCACGTGTGGCACCCGTCGTGTTACTTAATTTATTACAAACCTGGTAAATAGTTTAGTTTAGAAGGTCACATTCATGAAAAGGAAGGCGTGCACGTGTTTTGTGTATGTTCAGGACATTTCTTTACGTTCAGTGTAACTTGTTTCGTGTTTTTTACAGTGTCTCTGTAAACGACCATCATTTTAATAAGAAGATGAGATACGGTTATCTATGATACAACTCCCCACCATAGACCAAAATTACTACAGGTCAACGTACGGCTTTAACAAATATGCAATATCAATTTCACATAGCAGGCTATGCAATGCCTCAGCATGACAAATGTAGACCAATCCAAGCGAACTACTAACGGCTCGATTTGTTTGATATAGAATTCACACTCTGAAATGTCTCGCCTGCTTTACTGACCATTAATTTATGTTGAAAGTATAGAGTACAAGATTCGAAGCATCCAGGTCTTCAACCTTTTAAAATATAAAGCTTTATAAAAATAATTTACGCAGCTACCGGATAGTAATCCCTATGTATCGCATACTATAAGGAAACGACAACCACAAAACCAAAGCTCCTATCTTTTGACAGCAGCAACCCACAGAATGAAAGTCAAACCTATTAAACCGTAAATCAAATATTACGTACAGTGTGTTAATCTCACGCATGTGTACTCATGTGTCATTGTAAATTACCAAGTCGAGTAAACCCTTTACTAAATATCACACACATGATGTTTATCTCATGCAGGTGTTAACTTGTGTCGTTGAAAATTACCAAGTCGACTGAAGTGTTTACCAAATATCACATACATGATTCTCAAATTATCATATAAATGAGAGTTATCTCCTACATGTGTTCCTATGTGTCTTTAAGTTGACAAGCCGACTAAACCCTTTACCAAATATCACATTAATGAATAATAAATTTATGAAATTATCTAGCACAAACATTAAATTGGTGACATTTATAACTACTGTTTGTTTCTGTAAAGTGTCATTCTCACTAAAGCCCCTACCACATACATCACATTTATAAGGTTTTTGCCAGTATGTGTTCTGACTAATGTGTCTATCCATATATAATTAAATGTTACAACTCACACTTAACACCCCAGAGGGCCCTCATGGGGTTTTTGATTATGTGATTACTTGGCCGTTTTTTTAATGATTATTTGATTATTAAGCCAAATATTTCATGATTATTTGATTACCTAGGACTGTATTTTTAGTTTATGATTATTTGATTACTAAAGATAAGCAAATATTTAATGATTATGTGATTATATTGGCAAAAAAATGGTGATTATGTGATTACCAGGACAATTCAAACGAGAAAACCAAATACATGCACTAGTATGTGCTCATGTTATTACATTTACATTTACACAATCTTTATCAATGTTAAATGAATTAATTCTTTAAAACAAAAATCGTTTTAACGAGTTTTGCCCAAGTTTGTATTCTTAAGTGTCTTTTTAAGTCACCAATTCCAATAAATTCTGCAACATATGCATTAAATTTCTGTGTATACATGTCTTGTAATGTGTCTCTGTAAGTAACAAAGTCGATTTAAACTTTTATCACATATAATCTCATATATTTGTTCTCATGTGTCTCTGCACATTTTTAATATAACTAAAACTTTTACAGCCATTATCACAGCAATGAGATTTATCGACTGTATGTGTTCTCGTGTGTCTCTGTCCATTTTTAATATAACAAAAACTTTTACCACCAACATCACAGTTATGAGATTTATCTCCTATATATGTGTTTTCATGTGTCTCTGTACATTTTTTATTCAACTAAAACCTCTACTTCCAACATCAAAGAAAAGAGATTTTTCTCTTGTGTGTTTTCTCATGTGTCTCTGTCCATTTCTAATATAACTAAAAAACTGTTACCACTAACATCACAATAATGAGATGTATTTCCTGTATGTGTTCGCATGTGTCTCTGTACATTTATAATATATTAACTTAAAAAAATTGAACACCAACATCCCAGTAATGAGATGTATATTCTGCATGTGTTCTCATGTGTCTCTGCACATTATTAAGATAACTAAACCTTTTACCGCCAGCATCAAAGAAAAGAGATTTTTCTCCTGTATGTGTTCTCATGCGTCTCTGCACATTATTAAGATAACTAAAACTTTTACCACCAACATCAAAGAAAAGAGATTTTTCTCCTCTATGTGTTCTCATGTGTCTCTGTCCATTTTTTATATAACTAACAAACTTTTACAATCAACAATCAACATCACAGCAATGAGATTTATCTCCTGTATGTAATCTCATGTGTCTCTGTACATTTCTAATATAACTAAAACTTTTACCATCAACATCACAGCAATGAGATTTATCTCTATATATAAAATAGAGAAGATGTGGTATGATTTCCAATGAGACAACTATCCACAAAAGACCAAAATGACACAGACATTAACAACTATACTGTGGATTCATTAATATTCGTTGGATACTAATTTTCGTGGTTTTCGTTGGTACATGGAAACCACGAATTTAGATATTCAACGAATTGCAAATTTTCTAAAGAAATGTATGCAGACTTTGCCAAAACCACGAAATTAAATTTCCACGAATATGCTATAAGTTTTACTCAAACCACGAAAATTGGTATCAACGAAAATAAATAAAATAACAGTAGGTCACCGTACGGCCTTCAACAATGAGCAAAGCCCATACCGCATAGTCAGCTATAAAAGGCCCAGATAATAAGAATAAGAATAAGAATAAGAATTTTAGTAGTATAAAATCCAAACAATAGGATTGTTACTAAAATATACGACAAAAACAAACAAACAGACAGTGGCATATTAAATACAAAACGATAGACAATGTAAAACAATTCAAACGAGAAAACTAACGGCCTTATTTATGTAAAAAAAATTAACGAAAAACAAATATGTAACACATAAACAAACGACAACCTCTGTTCATTTCTAGGATAACTAAAACTTCAACCAAAAACACTTGCATGTGTTCTCATGTGTCTCTGCACATTTTCAATATCAATTAAATGTTACCATCAACATCATAGCAATGAGATGTATCTCCTGTATTTGTTCTCATGTGTCTCTGCTCATTTCTAGGATAACTAAAACTTCAACCACCAACATTTGCATGTGTTCTCATGGGTCTCTTCACATTTTCAATATCAATAAAATGTTACCATCAACATCACAGCAATGAGATGTATCTCCTGTATGTGTTCTCATGTGTCATTGTACATTATTAAGATAACTAAAACTTTTACCACCAACATCAAAGAAAAGAGATTTTTCTCCTGTATGTGTTCTCATGCGTCTCTGTACATTTCTAATATAACTAAACTTTTACCATCAACATCACAGCAATGAGATTTATCTCCTGTATTTGTTCTCATGTGTCTCTGTTCATTTCTAGGATAAC
The DNA here is from genome assembly GCF_963676685.1 of Mytilus edulis. Taxonomy (NCBI): domain Eukaryota; kingdom Metazoa; phylum Mollusca; class Bivalvia; order Mytilida; family Mytilidae; genus Mytilus; species Mytilus edulis. The sequence goes on from NC_092354.1 coordinate 54,345,703, forward strand.
TAAAACTTCAACCACCAACATTTGCATGTGTTCTCATGTGCCTCTGCACATTTTCAATATCAATAAAATGTTACCATCAACATCACAGTAATGAGATTTATCTCATGTATGTGTTCTCATGTGTCATTGTACATTTCTAAGATAACTAAAACTTTTACCACCAGCATCACAGTAATGAGATATATCTCATGTATGTGTTCTCATGTGTCACTGTTCATTTCTAGGATAACATTTCTAGGATAACTTTTACCACCAACATTTGTCTGTGTTCTCATGTGCATATGCATAACTGAGATGGTCGACTCCTTTACAAATTACAGCATACATCATAACCGTATGGTGTATTGCCTGTGTGTATTTTCATGTTTCTATATATTAAAAAAATGCATAAATCCTTGACCATATACGTAACAGTCACGAGATTTTACCATCGGTATGTGTTCTCATGTTAATCTATAAATTACAAATTTTACTAAACACTTAACCACTTACATCTTCGATATACTGTTTATCACCTGCATGTATTCTCATGTGAACCTGTAAAATACCAAGCTCATTAAACTGTTTAACGGATACATCATCGATACATGTATAAGGTTTATCGTCATTATGGTTTTTTGTGTGTCTCTGTAAATAATCAGTGCGACTAAACCCTTTACCACATACACCACATTTATGAGGTTTATCACCGTTATGTTTCATATGTGTCTGTAAACTACCAAGACGACTAAACTTATTACCACATACGTCACAGTCATTAGGTTTATCACCTGTATGTGTTATCATGCGACTCTGTAAATAACGACGCTGACTAAACCCTTTACGACATACATCACAGACATGACGTTTATCGTCCGTATGTGTTTTCATGCGAGTCTTTAAACTATCAAGCCGAGTAAAGCCCTTACCACATTCGTCACAGTTATAAGGTTTATTACCGGTATGTGTTCTCATGTGATTCTGTAATCTACCCGGCTGACTGAACCTTTTACCACATACATCACAATTATGAGGTTTATCGTCCGTATGTGTTTTCATATGACTCTTTAAACTATCCATCCGAGTAAAGCCCTTACCACATTCGTCACAGTTATAAGGTTTATCACCTGTATGTGTTCTAATGTGATTCTTTAAACTACCCGGCTGACTGAACCTTTTACCACATACATCACATTCATAAGGTTTATCACCTGTATGTGTTCTCATATGAGTCTTTAAACTACAAAGCTGATTGAACCCTTTACCACAAACACCACAGTCATGAAGTGTTTCACCTGTATGTGTTCTCATGTGCGTCTGTAAATAACGACGCTGACTAAACCCTTTATCACATATATCACAGGCATGAGGTGTATCGTCCGTATGTGTTTTCATGTGAGTCTTTAAACTATCCAGCCGACTAAAGTCTCTACCACATACATCGCAGTCATGAGGTTTATCACCTGTATGTGTTCTCATGTGATTCTTTAAAGTACCCGACTGACAAAACTCTTTACCACATACATCACACACATGAGGTTTATCGTCCGTATGTGTTTTCGTATGCCTCTGTAAACTATCACGCCGAGTGAAGCCCTTACCACATTCGTCACAGTTATAAGGTTTATTACCGGTATGTGTTCTCATGTGATTCTTTAATTTACCCGGCTGACAAAACCCTTTACCACATACATCATAGTGATGAGGTTTTTCACCTTTATGTGTTCTTATGTGTGTCTGTAAATTACCAAGACGACTAAACCCTTTACCACATACATCACAGTCATGAGGTTTATCGTCCGTATGTGTTTTCATATGACTCTTTAAACTATCCATCCGAGTAAAGCACTTACCACATTCGTCACAGTTATAAGGTTTATCACCTGTATGTGTTCTCATATGAGTCTTTAAACTACAAGGCTGATTGAACCCTTTACCACAAACACCACAGTCATGAAGTGTTTCACCTGTATGTATTCTCATGTGCCTCTGTAAATAACGACGCTGACTAAAGCCTTTACCACATACATCACAGGCATGAGGTTTATCGTCCGTATGTGTTTTCATGTGGGTCTTTAAACTATCCAGCCGACTAAAGTCTCTACCACATACATCACAGCTATGAGGTTTTTCACCTGTATGTGTTCTCATGTGATTCTTTAAAGTACCCGACCGACTAAACCCTTTACCACATACACCACAGTCATGAGGTTTTTCACCTGTATGTATTCTCTTGTGAATCTGTAAATAACTGCGCTGACTAAAGGTTTTACCACAAACATCACAGTCGTGAGGTTTATTGTCCGTATGTGATCTTATGTGATTCTTTAAACTACCCGACCGGCTAAAGACTCTACCAAATACACCACAGACATGAGGTTTATCACCTGTGTGTGTTCTCATGTGATTCTTTAAACTATCCAGCCGACTTAACCCTTTACCACATACACCACATTCATGAGGTTTATCATGTGTATCGTCTGTTTGTGTTGTCATACTTTTTTTGTAAATTACTGGCTGAACTAAACCTTCAACCATACATATAACTCCAGTCGTGGATCTCTTCAGATTACTGCCACAAATACATAAATATGACAAAATTTAAGTTTACACCATTTCACCAGTACGTTTTGCCATGACTGTGTCCCTTTAATTAACTATCTTGACTTAACTCGCTAGCTCAAAAATCACATTTACGACATTTTCTATCAGTCTGTTTTCTCAAAGGGGCTTTTTTAAGGTCTCTTTAAGGTACCACCTCGGCAAATTATCTGGCAAAATCACATGTATGACGTTTATCACCCTTCAGTGTTTCGTGTACCTCTATACAGTACCATTTAAATTCAACGCCAGCGTGTGCTTAATGTTTCTCTATACAGTACCATTTAAAGCCAGTGTGTGCTTAATGTGTCTCTATACGACACCATTTAACATCAGTCTGTGTTTAATGTGTCTCTATACGGTACCATTTAACACCAGCCTGTGTTTAATGTTTCTCTTAACGGTACCATTTATCACTAGTTGTGTTTAATGCGTCTCTGTACGGTACGTACCATTTCGCACTTAATCCTCTGTCAACAAATTCATCTTTTTAATAAGGTGATCTCCAGTGTCAGATTGTGTTCTTGTTCAACTCTAAAACTGTAAGGAAAAAGCAAACAAATTTAAGACTAGTGACCTAAACGTTTTTATATACCTCTCTGAAAATTACACATAAAGACCCCCCACCCACACCCCACCTTCTACATAAACTGTCTATGTTGTTTTGGTATACTTCACATTTATGTATCTGTATGTTTGGATAGGGGCCAGCTAATGCCAACTTTGGGTGCGAGATTTTTCTACCTGTGTTGAAGACTCATTGGCATGATTGGTGGCCTTCGGTTGTTTTCTTCCATTTGATTTGGGTTGTTCAACTTTTTTTTTAAGAAAAGGTAAATCTGATTAATAGCTATATTGCTTATTAATTCGAAGTCACTGAACCATGAACTAGGGACCCCAAATCAGTCCACAAATTGAGATGCATGTGCTGATATCAATGGAATTAATCGGATCCTTGACCAACCCTGTAATGCGGCAATTAGTCTCCAATGTATCGGGGGGGGGGGGGGGGTTACCCCATAACTTTATTTTATTATTGTTACATTGCCATGTTACCGTAGCCAGTGCCATACACAGAATAGGCTGTTTAATAGTATATATGCATATCATTCAATCATCATTGCATGAACGTATTACTAACATCCGTCCTTCAATGATGATCATTGTCAGTAAGGTTCATCATAACATTTTAGCTGAACTGGACGTATTTACACTAAAAAATTATACTCTGAGTACAGAAAACCCTGTGCACCTGCGAAAGATTTAAGGCATGGAGGCACCTAGATAATTAAATTTTTAAATGCATTTTATAGTTCAGAAAATTATAAACTTTTGGATTTTGCTATTCATTTTGTTTTCATTCCTGAGAAAGGTGCAAAAATAAAATAAGATAGAAAAACGTTTGAGAAGTTCCCCTCATATTATCGATGTTGTGAGTAAAATTGATTTAAATGGACAATAGATGGACCGACGTTTTACGTTTCCGCAAATATACATTACTTTTCCCGGGAAAAAAAAAGATGACGTTTCCGGAAAAAAGCAAATAAATATCTTACTTTTCCGGAGAAAAATAACTATTCCGGAAAAAATAAATTACTACTTTTCCGCAAATAATTAAGAAATACCTTTACAGTAAGTTAGAGTTCTCATCTAAATTATGTTTGATGTTGTTTGAAGATCCAATAACACATCGAATAAGAAAAAAATGTTAGAATGGCTAGCGTAAGACTGGTCGCTCAGGTGGGCATGAAAAGACTCGGCACCATTCGTTGACAAGAGTCAACTAGTTGTTTCTAGTATATTGTATAGATATAAGATCAGAACATTTTCTTTATTAAAGAAATATAATAAATAATTTATCTAATATATATTCGATTTTTTATAATTTACCATGTAAATTTCCGGAAAAGTAATAAATACAAATTGCGGAAACGTATACTTTAAATTGGCGGAAACGTAGGGTTGGCCATGGGACTTTGAAAATTAGCGGAAATTTGCCCAGATGGGCAATAGACACCTGTAAGTTGGCCATGGGACTTTGAAAATTTTAGCGGAAATTTGCCCAGATGGGCAATAGACACCTGTAAATAATATGTGCTTTAAACTGTGTAAATAAGTGGACCGTATCAAATGAAGCTAGTTTGTTTATTTATTTTTTGCTGACAAGGATGAAAATGTTGTCCTGCATTTTTTTTTAATTGTAATCTCTGTCCTGCCTTTTTTATTTTTCACTCTTTTCGGTCCAGCCTTTTTTATCTTAGTTGATCCTGACTTATTTTGCATAAATTGTCATCCTGCCTTTTTTTTTTTGTCAAGTTACTCATCCTGCTTTTTTTTCAACTCAAAACTCCTGCCTGTCCTGCCTTTTTTCAAATTTCATCCAAGCTCCCCTAATAAAAATCAAATGATAGCTCCCTAATGGCCGGTAATGAAATCATATTATTACAACTTCACATGTGATTCGCAAAGATTCGTGGAACAAAAACATACTCAGTCACAAAAACAACATTTTGGATGATTTTAAAACTGTAATATATTGTAAATTTTATACATTTTGATTTAGGTAATAATTGTTTTATTTACATTATTTGTTATACGTTATACATAAATGTCATGTTTATTATAGCCTTGGAATTACGCAATGTCGATAAAGATATGAATGTGCTTTATCCATTTTAATACATGAATTTGAATAAACTTACTTTTTTATCATGGTTTTTTGCAAGGAGAATATGAGTCGAGGGAAAGAAACTAACGTTATCATGGTTTTCTCTCTTTCTACAGACGACACCTGTTTAAATCGCGGTTTTCGTGATATCGGCGCACTCATATGTAGACGGAGGGATAATGCAGCTTAATTGTAATCTATAATGTTAAGTTGATATGAATCTGCTTGTATTAAACACAACTTTATCTTTACCTTCAACAGATTTCAACAAAACAAATTGTTTGTAAAGCAAGCGAGACATTTCAGCGTGTGTACTTTTGTCAAATAAATAGGGCAGTTAGAACTATCGCTTGAATAACCATTTTTTCATTCCGGGGCCTTGTATAGCTTGCTATGGGAAATTGGTATTGCAAAAAAAGAGGGCCGTACGTTGACCTGTTGTTGCTAACTTCTACCGGCGTTATTCGGTCTCTACGGACGAAGTGTCTCATTGGCAATGATTCATACCACATCTTCTTATTTTATGTTGGTCATCTACAGTCATACATGATAGCAAACATGAAACAAGTACCACTGAACGTAAAGTATAGTCCTGATCATACACGAAAGACGTGTCACCAAATGTGAAGAATCGTCTTGATGAAACATGTGGCACTGACAATAAAGTATGGTCGTGAACGTACATAAACTATGTGCCACTGAACGTAAAGTATCGTCCTGACAAACACTTGTAACATGTGCCCGTGAACGATAGGTATACTACAGAACAAACGTAGAACGTGTCTCACTGAACGTCAAGCATCGTCTTGAACAAATATGAAACATATGCCACTGAACCTAAAGTGTAGACACGAACAAACCTGTAACATGTCTCTGAACGTAAATCATAGTACTTAACAAACATGAAATATATGCCCCTGAACGTAAATCATAGTACTTAACAAACATGAAATATATGCCCCTGAACGTAAATCATAGTACTTAACAAACATGAAATATATGCCCCTGAATGTAAAATCATAGTACTTAACAAACATGAAACATGTACAACTGAATGTAAAATTATAGTACTTAACAAGCATGAAATATGTGCCACTGAATGTAAAATATACTCATGAACAAACATGAAACATGTGCAACTGAACGTAAAATTATAGTACTTAACAAACATATAATATGCGCCCCTGAATGTAAAATATTTTCTGGGACAAACATATTAAAAACATGTGCCACTGCGCCTAAAGTGTAGACCAGAACAAACCTGTAACATGTCCTCGTGAACGTGAATTGTAGTTCTGAACAAACATGAAACATGTGTCCCTGAACGTAAATATAAAAAAAAGATGTGGTATGATTGCCAATGAGACAACTATCAACAAGAGACCAAATAACACAGAAATTAACAACTATAGATCGCTGTACGACCTTTAATAATGAGCAAAACCCATACCGCATGTTAGTCATACATAAAAGTCCCCGAAATGAAAATTCGAAAATCTTAAAAATCTTTTACCATCAACAGCACAGTAATAAGATGTATGACCTATATGTGTTCTCATGAGTCTCTCTACATTTCTAAGATAACTAGTAAATTAAAAACTTTTACCACCAACATCACAGTAATGAGATTTATCTCCTGTGTGTGTTCTCATGTGACTCTATATTTCTAATATAACTAAAACTTTTACCACCAACATCACTGTAATGAGATTTTACTCCTGTATGTGTTCTCATGTGTCTCTGTACATTTCTAAGATAACTAAACCTTTTACCATCAACATCACAGTCATGAGATTTATCGACTGTGTGTGTTCTCATGTGAAAGTTTTAACTACCTAGATGGGTAACTCCTTTACTGCATACATCACAAACATAAGGTGTATCACCTGTATGTATTTTCGTGGTTCTGCAAACCTATAAGATGCATGCATTCTTTACCATACATGTATATGAGAACAGAGTTTACAATAGGTATGAGTTCTCATATCAATCTGTGAATTACCAAGTGGCCTAAACCCTTACTCACTTACATCGCCGATATGAGGTGTATCGCCTGTATGTGTTCTCGTGTGATCCTTTAAAATACCAAGCTTACTAAATTTTTTAACGCATACATCATTCTCAAGTTTATCACCAATATGAGGTTTACCGCCACTATGTGCTTTTGTGTGATTCTGTAAATGTTCAAGCCGACTAAATCCTTTACCGCATACACCTCATTCATGAGGGTAATCACCGGTATGTGTTCTCATGTGTGTCTGTAAATTACAAAGACGACTAAACTTTTTGCCACATTCGCCACAGTTATGAGGTTTATCACCTAAATGTATTTTCATGTGTGTCTGTAAATAATGAAGACTAATACACTATTTACATATACACTGCAGCCATGGGGTTTATCGTCCGTATGTGTTTACATGTGACTCAGTAAACTTCCCTGCTGACTAAAGTATTTTCCACATACGGCACAGTCGTGATGTGTTTTTTTGTGTCTGTAAATACAAATACTGACTAAAGCCTCTACCACATACAACACAGATATGAGGTTTATCGTCCGTATGTGTTTTCAAAGACGAGTGAATCGTTTACCACATACATCGCAGATATAAGGTTTATCACCTGTATGCGATCTTATGTGATTCTTTAAACTACAAGACTGACTGAACCCTTACCGCATACACCACAGTGATGAGGTTTTTCACCTGTATGTATTCTCATGTCAATCTGTAAATAAGGACGCCGACTAAAACCTTTATCAAATATACCACAGTGATGAGGTCTTTCACCTGTATGTGTTCTCATGTAAATCTTTAAATAAGGACGCCGACTAAAACCTTTACCACATATACCACAGTGATGTATGGAAAGCCTCAGCTGTCATATATTAGAGATTTACATAACGTTATGCTGAAGCTTCCATTGTAAAGTTAATACAGCGTGATGATGAATTAAATCATTAAAATGAAAACTTCAAATAATAAAATGTTAAGTTGAATCTGCGTTGTGTTGACTTGCAACTTCAAGTGTTGAAGTTGTGAAATCATCGTGGTAAGCCACGGCGTTATGATGATATGCTTATAACACGTAACGTTAAGTCGAAACTACATATTGTTAAGTTGACATTGCACGATGTAAACTTGATACTCGATAAAGCTAAGACGTACTCTTAGATTGCTAGGATACATGTAACAAATAAAACGAAAAGTTGAACTTTATGATGTTGACTTGTTATTGATGAATGTAAAGTTTAGAACTCACAACGTTATATCATTATAATGTCACGATAGGCTTATCATAATGTATGTAGACTTTAAACTACACGATGTAAAGCTAAACTAGCATACTGTTATATTACTTTAATGTCACGATAAGCAGTGGCGGATCCAGAACTTTTCCTAAGGGGGGGGGGGGGGGGGGGCGCTGACTGACCTAAGAGGGGGCCCGCTCCAGTCATGCTTCAATGATTCCCTATATAATCAACCAAATTTTTCCCACAAAAGGGCCCCCCCCCTGGATCCGCCTATGATAAGCTAAACATACAATATGCTCACTAGAAAATACACGACGTAAAGTTGAAAGTACGTGTTGTTGAGCTAGGATTGCACAATGTTAAATAAGTATTATGGCACGATAAGCTACCAATGCAATATGCTCACTAGAAATTACACGACGTACAGTTGAAAGTACGTGTTGTTGAGCCGGGATTGCACAATGTTAAATCAATATTATGTCACGATAAGCTAACCATACAATATGCTCAGGTTCACAAGAGAACACATACCGGTGATAAACCTCATGAATGTTGTGTATGCGGTAAAAGATTTAGTCGACTTGATCATTTACAGAGACACAAAAAAACACATAATGGCGATAAACATCATATCGGTGAAACACATGAGAACACATACATTCGATAAATCTCATTACTGTGATGTTGGTTGTAAAAGTTTTAGTTATATTAGAAATATTCAGAGACCCATGAGAACACATACAGGAGATAAATCTTATTTCTTGATGTTGGTGGTAAAAGTTTTAGTTATCTTTAGAAATATGCAGACCCACATAACGTCATAAGAACGCATATAGGAGATAAATCTTATTTCTTGGTGTTGGTAAAAGTTTTAGTTATCTTAGAAATGAACAGAGACACATGAGAACACATATATGAGATACATTTTATGCATGTGGTAAAAGTTTTAATCGGCTTTGCAATTTGAAAAAAACACACCACAAGACATGAATACATGGTATACCGCCCGTAAAACCACAGGAATTGATTGGAATTATGGTGAATGAATAATCTTTAGAATACACACTTCGTTGCATAAAACTCGTTTAAAGGATTTTTGTTAAAAGATTTTATTAGAAAAATCCATTAAACATTGTTTAAGATTGTGTAAATGTTAGAACATTAGCACATATATCTGTATACTTTAGATAAACCTTGAAATTTTCATTTATGTGGTGGGATGTTAAGTGGGAGTTGTAACATTTGATTATATAATAGATAGACACATTACTTAGAACACATACTGGCGAAAACTTTATAAATGGGATGTATGTGGTGGGGTGTTAAGTGTGAGTTGTTACATTTAATTATATATAGATAGACCAAGGATTAGCGACAATCTTATAATTGTGATGTATGAGGTAGGGGATAAAGTGAGAGTGGTAACTTACATTAACACACAATAGTTCTAAATGTCGTCGATCTAAATTTAATTATGTTGGTGCTAGGTTTCGATCATGAATTTGTTAATTTTTTTTAAAATGTGTTATTTGGTAGAGGGTGTATTCGGCTTGGCAACTTACAGAAACACATATGAACACACGTCACATATATGATATTTTCTAAAGGATTTAGTCGGCTTTATAATTTGCAGATACATGAGAAAGTAATTAACAATGACACAAGTCAACACACACATGACATAAGCATCAGTCAAGAGTTCACTCGACTTGATAATGTACAATGACACATGAGGACCTGTACATGACATAAGCATCATGTGCGTGATATTTAGTCAAGGGTTCACTCGACTTGGTTATGTACAATGACACATGGGGACCTGTACATGACATAAGCATCATGTGTGTGATATTTAGTCAAGGGTTCACTCGACTTGGTTATGTACAATGACACATGGGGACCTGTACATGACATAAGCATCATGTGTGTGATATTTAGTCAAGGGTTCACTCGACTTGGTTATGTACAATGACACATGGGGACCTGTACATGACATAAGCATCATGTGTGTGATATTTAGTCAAGGGTTCACTCGACTTGGTTATGTACAATGACACATGAGAACACATGTATGTGATATTTAGTTAAGGGTTCTCTCTACTTGGTAATGTACAATGACACATGAGGACCTGTACATGACATAAGTATCATGTGTGTGATATTTAGTCAAGGGTTAACTCGATTTGGTAATGTACAATGACACATGAGGACCTGTAAATGACATACTCATCATGTGTCACGTGGGATATTTAGTCAAGGGTTCACTCGACTTAATAATGTACAATGACACATGAGGACCTGTACATTACATAATCATCATGTGTGTGATATTTAGTTAAGGGTTCACTCGACTTGGTAATGTACAATGACACATGAGGACCTGTTCATGACATGAGTATCATGTGTGTGATATATAGTCAAGGGTTCACTCAAATAAGTAATGTACAATGACGCGTGAGAACACATGTATGTGAGATTTGAAAAAAGTTAAATCGACTTGGTAATTTTCAATTACACATGAGGACCTGTACATGAGATACACATCATGTAAGTGAAATTTGGTAAAGGGTTCACTCCACTTTGTAATTTACAATGCCACATGAGAACACATACTTGAGTTAAAACAGTGTAGGTGATATTTAAATAACAGTTTACTCGGTTTACATTCTGTGTGCTGCTTGCTGTCCAAAGATATGAGCTTTCGTTTTGTTGTTGTCGTATGCGTTAATATTCCAGAAGGTTGAAGACCTGGATACTTCAAACCTTGCATAAAGAGCCTTTACCTTATTTATAGCAGTTTCCGTCTGTATTTATCAGTTGTCCTTGACAACATTTTCATGGTTCTGCGACTGCTTGAACAAAACATTTTAGTTTTTTTGTAATATGAAATTCTAATTAATTTTGAGTAATAGGATAATGATGTTTTGTATATGAGTTCATCGCAAGCCAACTTTACATGTTAGTATGTGTTGACCTGACCTTGACCTTATTTTATGGATCGGTGATCAAAGTTTAGTTTACATGATTAGGTTTGTGTCTCAGATCCTATAAGTAGTATATTGAATAATTCAACTTGTAAGGGGTACATGTCAGTCTGGCAGGTTTCCTCTGGCATTTACCTCATTTTTATGGTTCATTAGTCAATCCTAAGGTTTTGGGGTTTGGTCTGTTTATTACCTTACGCAATAGGTCGGCTATATTGGTGTATGCAATGATTGAAAGATGTACATGTCTATCTGTAGGGTTTGTCTGACCTTGGCCTCATTGTTTTGGATCTTTAAAATTGTTAGCTTATGTGATGCTTGTAGTAAAACTTTACTTTCTATACTTTCAACCTCAATTAATGGTCAGTAAAGCAGGCGAGACATTTCAGAGTGAACTTGTTAAGTAAATCGAGACGTTAGTAGTCCTCTTGTTTTTTGTTTTTTTTTTGTATTTACATTGTATCATCTATAGATCAAATGTATTCGTTCAGTGTATAAAATTGAGAATGTAAATAGGGAATGTGTCAAAGAGACAACAGCCCGACCATAGAGCAGACAATAGCCGAAGGCCACCAATGGGTCTTCAATGTAGCGAGAAACTCCCGAACCCGGAGGTGTCCTTTAGCTGGCCCCTACAGAAATATGTACAATACGCACAGTAAAGCTCAGTTTAAGAGAAGTCCAAGTCCGATGTCAGAATATGAAACGAAAGAAAATAAACAAAATGACAATAATACATTAATAATAACAAACTACTAGCAGTTACTGTCATGCCAGCTCCAGACTTCAATTAAACTGATTGAAAGATTATGTCTTCATCATATGAACATCAGGCACAATTCATCCTGTGTTATGGGTTTAGTATTGTGTTCACTTGTGTTAACATGTATTTCGTTTGAGTGCAGCCATTTCAATTGATATTTCATAGTGTGTCTTTCCATGTTACATAATTGTTTAGATAAGGGTGAACGTTTGGTTTAAAACGCTTAAACCCGCTGCAATTGTTTGCACACGTTCTAAGTCAGGAATCTTATGTCCAGTAGTTGTCCTTTGTTGTTTTTAGTTTCTCGTTTAGACCGTTGGTTTTTACGTTTGAATGGTTTTACACTAGTAATTTCAGGAGCACTTTACATCTTGCTGTTCGGTGTGAACCAAGGCTCCGTGTTAAAGACCGTGCTTTGACCTATAATAGTTTACATTTATGAATTGTGACTTGAATGGAGAGTGGTCTCATACCACATCCTCTTACATCTATGACTATACTTCATGTTCATTGGCACATGTTTCATGATGTCCAGAACGACATTTTACGTTGAGAAACATGCACATGTATTTTCAGAACTTTTTTGTACGCTCAGTAACATGCACATATTTCATGTATATTAATTTTTAACTATTATTCACATTTAGTAAAAGCGGGGCAAAAGATCAAGAGGGACAGTCAAACTCATAAATCGAAAAAATAAACCTGACAACTCCATGGCTAAAAATGAAAAAGACAAACAAACAAATAATAGTACACATGACACTACATAGAAAACTAAAGACTAAACATCACGAACCCCTCCAAAAACTGGGGGTGATCTCATGTGCTTCGGAAGGGTAGGCGGATCCTGCTTCACATGTTGCACCCGTCGTGTTACTCAAGTTATTACAAACCTGGTAAATAGTCTAATTCAGTAGGTCACATTCATGAAAAGGAAGGCGATTGTAGTTACGACGTAAGGACCATATCCGATATCATATGTGAAACGTTTTATCCATAACGGTCAACCTACTCGTGATGGCGTCCGTGAAATTTACGAAACGATGATTTCAACTTCACCATTTGGAACTCTTGGTTTAATAGCTTCCTTGTTAGCAAAAACCCTCTATCAAGAAAATCATGATAGGAAATGGATGCCCGGGAATATCGTATTAATTGGGAGATATATACCCCGTATGCAGATACCCGGTATGCAGGTTCTGCTTGAATGTTGCTACTTAATAGGAAAGTTCACAATTGGAAAGCTGAAATCATCTTTTTAGTCGTAATGTTTTGCTTTCAACCGACTCTCATTGTCAATTTTTAGATGTAAGTCAAGATGTAAAGCCGACTTAAATATATCTGTTGTATCCTTTATCTCTAGTTCGATGGGATAGATGCGTTCAACATAGTCACCATTTTTTGAATAATTTAGCGAGAGAACATCATCTACATGTATATAGCGGAAAGTTAAATTAAAGGATATTGTTAACCTCTTATATTTCTTCCTAAGAAGTTCCTGTAAGAAGTCAGCCTCATAGTAATAAAGAAACAAGTCGGCAAGAAGAGGGCACAAATGGTTTCCATTGGAATGCCGACAGTGTGTTGAAAAAAAACGTCCTCTTAACGTAACAAATATGTTGTTTGTCAAGAAATCAAACATCTTGATAATGTCAGTTTCAGAGAATGTTTAGTTAAATCAGAGTGATCATCTTTTACAAAGTAGGATTTATCCATCCCTAAAACAAGATACATGTATCTACGTTAGCCAAAGCAATACCAACTCTTTCAATTTTGTCTTTTAAATTAGTTTGGAATGTGGAACACTTGTGTAAATGGTAGAAACGTCAAATGTTTTAATACTATTGCAAGATGAAAGAGAGTTAGATTGTATGTACTCTTTGGAATTCTTTAGTATCCACATCTGATTCACGCCACCTCTAGAATAGGCAGTTTCACAATAACTTTAACATAGATGTTAATAATTTAGAAAGAGGTTTCATGGAGCACTTGGAATACCAAACAATATAACGGCGTTTGTAAGGACACTTATGTAGTTTATGTATCCAATACAGTGATGGAAGATACAGTTCTTCGTCTTTGGTTAAAATTCCAAAGGAACATAGAACACACCCATAATTATCCAGGATTTCCTCTTTGGTAAGTGTCGTGAGGGTATATGTTGAGTTTCCAAGTGAATTGTCAATACCTAATTCATTTAACAAGCAATTAATATAATGACTCTTACATACAAAAACGATGTTGTTTGGGTCTTTATCTGCGGGGACAACACCATATTTGTCATGGAGGTAACCCAAGCGTTTTGCAACATTTGGGTCTTTAAAGATTGACGTAGCATGGGCATTGATGAACCCATTCATTTTCTTAATTCTGATTTGTATCAACGACCTCACAGCCTTAATCCATGTAACATGCACATGTTTTATGTTTTTTTCAGGGCTATACTTTACGCTCAGTAACATGCACATGTTTCATGTATTTTCAGGGCTATAGTTTACATTCAGTTACATGCACATATTTCTGTTTAGTTTAGGATACTTTATTTCAGAGGCAGACGTTTCATGTTTTTGTTAGGACTTTACTTTACTTTCAGTGGCACATTTTTTAAACATATAAGAATATGTGATATGAGTGCCAACAAGACAACCCTCCATACAAGTCACAACTTTCAATAATGTTCACGACGATACTTAACTTTCAGTGGCATTGGTTTTTAGTTTGTACAGGACTACTTTTAGTTCACGAGTACATGTTTCTGGTTTGTTAAGGACTATACTTTACACTCAGTGATATATGTTTAATTCATGTTCTAGACGATTCTTTACTATCAGTGGCATTGGTTTTTAGTTTGTACAGGACTATACGTTTAGTTCACGAGTACATGTTTCTGGTTTGTTAAGGACTATACTTTACACTCAGTGGTATATGTTTCATTCATGTTCTAGACGATTCTTTACTTTCAGTGGCATTGGTTTTTAGTTTGTACAGGACTATACTTTTAGTTCACGAGTACATGTTTCTGGTTTGTTAAGGACTATACTTTACACTCAGTGGTATATGTTTCATTCATGTTCTAGACGATTCTTTACTTTCAGTGGCATTGGTTTTTAGTTTTTACAGGACTATACTTTTAGTTCACGAGTACATGTTTATGGTTTGTTAAGGTCTATACTTTACACTCAGTGGTATATGTTTCATTCATGTTCACGACGATACTTAACGTTCAGTGGCATTGGTTTTTAGTTTGTACAGGACTATACTTTTAGTTCACGAGTACATGTTTCTGGTTTGTTAAGGACTTTACTTTACACTCAGTGGTATATGTTTAATTCATGTTCTAGGCGATTCTTCACCATCAGTGGCATTGGTTTTTAGTTTGTACAGGACTATACTTTTAGTTCAAGAGTGCATGTTTCTGGTTTGTTAAGGTCTATATTTTACACTCAGTGGTATATGTTTCATTCATGTTCACGACGATACTTAACCATCAGTGGCATTGGTTTTTAGTTTGTACAGGACTATACTTTTAGTTCACGAGTACATGTTTCTTGTTTGTTAAGGACTATACTTTACACTCAGTGGTATATGTTTAATTCATGTTCTAGGCGACTCTTCACTATCAGTGGCATTGGTTTTTAGTTTGTACAGGACTATACTTTTAGTTCACGAGTACATGTTTCTGGTTTGTTAAGGACTATACTTTACACTCAGTGGTATATGTTTCATTCATGTTCTAGACGATTCTTTACTTTTTAAGCGGCATTGGTTTTTAGTTTGTACAGAACTATACTTTTAGTTCACGAGTACATGTTTCTGGTTTGTTAAGGACTATACTTTACACTCAGTGGTATATGTTTCATTCATGTTCTAGACGATTCTTTACTTTCAGTGGCACATGTTGCATGTTTATTCAGCAGGGCTATACTTTACATTTACGTAAACAATTGAGAATGGAAATGGGGAATGTGTTAAAGAGACAACATCCCGACCATAGAATAAACAACAACAGAAGGTCAACTTGAAGGCCTAGGCGTCCTTGTACATGTTTCATGTTTTTTCAGGACTATACGTTACGTTCAGTAACACGTGTTTCGTGTAAGTTCAGGACATCACTTTACGTTCAGTGTAACTTGTTTCATGTTTTTTCACAGTGTCTCTGTAAACGACCATCATTTTAATAAGAAGATGAGATACGATTATCTATGATATAACTCTTCACTATAGATCAAAATTACTACAGGTCAACGTACGGCTTTAAAAATGTGCAATACCAACATGACCAATTTCGCATTGCAGGCTATACAATGCCTCAGCATGACAAATGTAAACCAATCCAATCCAAGCGAACTACTAACGGCTCGATTTATTTGATAATAATTCACACTCTGAAATGTCTCGCCTGCTTTACTGACCATTAATTTATGTTGAAAGTATAGAACTCTCAAGATAAAGTTTTACTACAAGCTCTACATAAGCTAATATTTCTAAAGATCCAGATAAACCTGATAGACATAGATGTACATCGTTCAATCATTGCATTCACCAATATAGTTGACCTATTGTTTAAGATAATTGAAAACAGACCAAAACACAAAAACTCAGGATTGACGAATGAACCATAAACATGAGGTCAAGGTCAGTTGAAACCTGCAAGACTGAAAGTGAATCATTCAATACACCACATGTAGTTGACCTTCTGCTTATAGGGTCGAAAAAACGAACCTAATCGTATAAACTACACATTGATCATTGATCCATAAAATAAGGTCGATGTAAGGTCAACATATACTTACATGTAAAGTTGACTTGCTAGGAACCCATATACAAAATATCATCCTATTGCTCAAAGTAAGTGAGCATATATTACAAAAAAAGTACAATGGTTTTTTTTTCAAGCAGTCGCAGAACTATGAAAATGAGGTCAAGGACAACTGATATAATACAGACGTAAACTGAGATTTGAAGCATACAGGTCTTCAACCTTCTGAAATATAAAGCTTTGTATACATAATTTACGCAGCTGCCGGTTAGTTATCCCTATGTATCGCATACTGTGCATATGCATAACTGAGATGGTCGACTCCTTTACAGCATACATCACAACCGTATGGTGTATTGCCTGTGTGTATTTTCATGTTTCTGTATATTAAAAAAAATTTAAATCCTTCACCATATACGTAACAGTGACGAGATTTTACCATCGGTATGTGTTCTCATGTTAATCTATAAATTACAAAGTTTACTAAACACTTATCCACTTACATCTTCGATATGAGGTTTATCACCTGCATGTGTTCTCATGTGAACCTGTAAAATTCCAAGATCTCTAAACTGTTTAACGGATACATCATCGATATATAAGATTTATCGCATACACCACATTCATGATGTTTATCACCGGTATGTGTTCTCATGTGTGTCTGTAAAATACCAAGACGACTAAACCTATTACCACATATGTCACAGTCATAAGGTTTACCACCTGTATGTGTTCTCATGTGACTCTGTAAATAACGACGCTGACTAAACCCTTTACCACATACATCACAGACATGAGGTTTATCGTCCGTATGTGTTTTCATGTGAGTCTTTAAACTATCAAGCCGAGTAAAGCTCTTACCACATTCGTCACAGTTGTAAGGTCTATCACCTGTATGTGTATAATGTGAGTCTTTAAACTACCCGGCTGACTAAACCCTTTACCACATACTTCACAGGCATGAGGTTTTTCACTTTTATGTGTTCTTATGTGTGTCTGTAAATTACCAAGACGACTAAACCCTTTACCACATACATCACTGTCATGAGGTTTATCGTCCGTATGCGTTTTCATAAGACTCTTTAAACTATCCATCCGAGTAAAGTCCTTACCGCATTCGTCACAGTTATAAGGTCTATCATCTGTATGTGTTCTAATGTGATTCTTTAAAGTACCCGACTGACTAAACCTTTTACCACATACATCACATTCATAAGGTTTATCACCTGTATGTGTTCTCATGTGATTCTTTAAACTACAAAGCTGAATGAACCCTGTAACACACACAGAAACGAACTATTTCCAAAAATTGATCGCCCTGAAGATCATAAAAAACATTTTATTAAAATAAAGTATGTCAATAAAGGTTTTGATTTTGTAAATATTGCCGGTATATTTAAAGAACAAGTTCCTGGATATTTTGACAATACTGAGCTCCCTCTTATTTGTTATATTTACAAGAAATCTACCCGGAAATTTGTGTTTAATTATAACCAATTGTGTAAAGATGCTAATATCAGTGAAAATACACCTACTTCATGTAATTGTAGTAATTCCGCATACATTTATGGACCCATTTCCCATGTTCTAACAGGAGATCTTAACATCGTTCAAGACCGAGAGTTAAAATCATTCCTCAGTAAAGGACCTAAATATCGTTCCCCGTCAGTTATTAATTGGAATGAGTGTCGTAATATCATCCACGACTCACTCCGTACTTACTGTTTGAAATGGATAAAACGGGAAAAAGCTGACAAAAAATCTTTGGACTCTTTCTTTAATTCAGTAATGAACATAGTTGATATACGTATTCAACATGTTAAAGAACATTTTATTATTAACAATAACCACAATAAACCTATTTCTCGTATCAAACATAAACTAATGAATTTGTTTTTGTCCCGGCCGATAAAGCTGCTAATAATATTATTATTGTTTGACGTAAATTTTACATTGAGGTTCTGAAAAAAGAAATTACCAATTCACCAACATTCCAACTGACTCCATTTTCAGAAATCGACATCTGTAACAAACATAAACTTTTAGCTACCGCTTTACAAGCAGAACCGAATACAATGAAAGTCCTATGTATTGGCTTCCTAAGCTACACAAAACACCTTACAAATATAGATTTATTTCGTCTTCAAGCCATTGTTCCACTACTAAATTGTCTATTCTTCTTACCAGTACACTTGGTACAAACAATCATAAACCTGATAATAAATTGTTCAAATAAGGCCTTCGAAAATAGTGGAATTAATTACTTTTGGAGTGTCAAGAACTCGTTGGAAGTACTTGATAAATTGCATGCTTATATTGGTGATTTTGAATCTGTTCAAAGTTTTGATTTTTCTACCCTGTATACCACATTGCCTCACATTCTCATTAAGAAAAAAATCACCCACCTAATTAAATGGGCATTTAAAAAATCAGAATGCGGACCTGTTTTTGTATTGCTATGAGTTACAATTTATGACAAAAATCAGCAAAGACCCATCGAAACAACATCTCATAAAAAATTTAATAAGACTTTTAGATATTTGGATGACATTTTGTCTCTCAATAATGACGACTTCAGTATGTATACTAAAGAAATTTATCCTGTTGAACTTACTTTAAATAAAGCTAATACTAACAATGACCACTGCCCTTATTTAAATAAATGAATGAATGTTGTAGATATTCGAATATCACATTTTGAAAATAATTCAGAAATAAATAAAAGAGTACATAATTATTTCCAGAATAAGAAATACACTTCAAGAACTTTCTAACATTAGAGAAGAAGGCTTTAAATGAGTTGCAGCAAATATATTTGCACTCAGATTTACCAAACGACCATTTGATTAAATAGGAAAACTTTTCTTAAATAAAATTGTGTGGAAGTGTAGTGTAAAGAGTTGAAAAGTCAAAACTGTCAACAGAATCAAAAGGACCATCCCAAAATGTATCTAATATCCAAAGATTTTTTTACACTCCAAAAATAGTTTAAAAAAGCCTTCTCTAACGAGAAAGGTAAATATGCTAGATATACTTACTGGAGGTGTGATGAGATGATTGAAGCTGTTAATGTTCTCCTTGATAATATTTTTGTATGTTTCGGCAACAAAGTTTATCGAAAGGTTGTAGGCTTTCCTATGAGCACTTATTGCGCCCCTTTTATAGCAGACTTGTTTTTGTACTGTTAGGAATCACAGTTTATGACCAAACTTAGTAAAAAAACCGTCTAAATTGCATTTAATTGATAAATTCAACAACACTTACCGTTATCTTGATGATATTTTTTCGTTAAATAATCAAGAATTTTCTAAATATACTGCCGAAATTTACCCAAAGGAACTTACTTTAAACAAATCAAATGTTAAGAGTAATAACTGTACTTTCCTAGATTAGATATTTTAGTTTTACACGGGAAACTCCAAATTTACGACAAAGGAGACGATTTTTCGTTCCCTATTGTTAATTTTTCTTTTTTTGGATGGGATGTTCCTTTGGCACCATCTTACGGTGATTATATTTCGCTCGTTCGCTATGCCCGTGTCTGTTATGACGTTTTAAATTTTAATGAACGTTATCTATGTATTACTGGTAAATTATTAAGTCAGGGATTTCGTTACTAGAAATTACTTCAAACCTTTTCTACATTCTTCCCTAGATATACAATTTGGTTTTGAAGTTTGGTTGTACCTGTAGAAAACTTATTTCAAATTGGATATCACATCCTCATTTTTACGGTGCGCGGAAATTTAGAAACTATCCTGATAAACTTATCGATCCTTTAAATAAACTTATTCTAAAGGTTACCAATTTAACACTGTAATTAGATTATAAATATTGTTTTATTGGTATTATTGCGAACCCAATTGCACCTTTCCATAGATTCACCTGATAGATACCTGTCCATTTAAACTTTAGGCAGTTCTATTGTCCCGTTGAACAAATTCAAAAGGTATTGTACTCTGTGTAGTTTATTCACTCAGACCTTTAAATTTCTTGTAAGATAAATCTATCACTCATTGATTAATCTACCTGAGTAAAAAGTTTATCTGCTAAATAGATAGAAATAACAGGTCTACCATTAAGAATGCATGTGATTTTGTGTTTATTCAATTTTAATAATATTTTTTTTTCAATCTGTTAAAAAAAAACACTAATTTAATCATAAAATGTTCATTTTTAAAAACATAAGTATTGTTCCTATCGAAATTTTTTTTTTTTAATTTTGTTAAGTTATGGCATACTTTTAAGAAGGCCTTACTATAAATATTATCATTTTCAGTTTTTTTTTACGTCAAATGTTTTTTGAAATGTAGGAATAATGTTGAAAATTTTGTCAGAAATCAACTTTTCGTTCGTTTCTGTGTGTGTTACATTTTAACGTTGTGTTTCTTTTGTGTCGTTTGTTTCCTCTTATATTTTAGTGTGAATTCACATTATTATAAGACGTGTCACGGTACTTTTCTATCCCAAATTCATGTATTTAGTTTTGATTTTATATTTGTTATTCTCATCGGATTTGATCTAATACTTAGTTCGTTTCTGTGTGTGCTACATTTTAATGTTGTGTCGTCATTCTCCTCTTATATTTAATGCGTTTCCCTCGGTTTTAGTTTGTGACCCGGATTTGTTTTTTTCTATCGATTTATGGGTTTTGAACATCGGTATACTTCTGTTGCCTTTATTTATTTATGTTTGCATATTAAGTGTTTAAATTCAGCAGATTGAATATACATAAATATAAACTCACATGCAATTTTTTATAATGGTAAACCTGTTATTTTTATCTATTTAGCAGATACACTTTTTACTCAGGTAGATTAATCAATGAGTGATAGATTACTCTTAGAAGAAATTTAAATGTATCAGTGAATAAACTACACAGAGAACAATAGCTGTTGTTTTTGTTAGATGGGACAATAGAATTGCCTAAAGTCTTAATGGACAGGTAACTATCAGGTGAATCTATGGAAAGGTATAATTGGGTTCGCAATAATATTGATTTTGTTATCAGTAAATTAAAAGCAAACTAAATATTATTGCTGTATGCATATGCACTTTCATGGATCTACAATCTGTCGATACCTGTATCTTGGCATTGCACAATGCCATGTTTTTCTCTTACTGTTTATGACGTCTTTACACTAAATCCATTGGATGTTGGATGTGTACTGATTGATAATCTAGTCTTAGATGCATGATATTGTTATTAGTTGTTATTGGCTTTGCACTAGCTGTCAGTTACTGCGAGTACTCTCAAATCTGTACTTACTGTCTTTTTGTTGTTGGGATGTACAAGTACCCGGCCACGTCTACTCTGTGTTTTTGTTAGATGCATTTCTATTTGTATCCATCTGATGAGTTAAGGCTTTTTCAACTGATCTTTATAGTTCGTTCTTATGTTGTACTGTTTCACCACTGTCCCAGGTTAGGGAGAGGGATGGGATCCCGCTTACATGTTTAATCCCACCACATTCTGTATGTATTTGCCTGTCCCAAGTCAGGAGCCTGTAATTCAGTGGTTGTCGTTTGTAGCTGTGTTACATATTTGTTTTTCGCTCATTGTTCTTGTACATTAATTAGGCCGTTAGTTTTCTCGTTGGAATTGTTTTACATTTGCCTTTTATAGCTGACTATGCGGTATGGGCTTTGCACATTGTTGAAGGCCGTACGGTGACCTATAGTTGTTAATTTCTGTGTCATTTGGTCTCTTATGGAGAGTTGTCTCATTGGCAACAATGCACAAACCCCCACAAAAATATAAACGCCCAGTAGAACGCGATCAACCACAAACGGGCAAACAAATCAAGTGCATCGAAATGTTTAAAAGTACCTACATTATTGCTGTCTCTATACATTATGCTTACATCTGTTAATAAGACATTATGGTACGGTGATTGTACATGCATCCTAATTTTATTAAAGAGTACACAACTGTGATTATGACAGGCGGATCATATATTTGGTCATCTTCGACTAAGGTATTCTAAATTGATCGACCCACTCATTATGGTATCCGTAAAACTTTCCCATAGTTGACTTCGTGTGTTTCCGTCAAAGACCCTCGAACCGATGGCCACCTTGCAAGGCAACATTTCTGTCCCTATCTAGTAATCCCTTATATCCAGTCGCAGTCGAAATGTCCAGATTTTCATCCCGAACGGCTCCTATTAGAGGACAAACCTATTGTATTGATTTGGAATTTGTTCTCGTTCTGATCAGTAATAAATTATGTGCCACTGAAAATTTAGCAACAAACAAACAAACAATCAATCAATCAATCAATCAATGAAAACTAAATCCTTTATTTACGAAAAAAATTTAGTTAGAGTTTTAAGTAATTTGTGGGAACAAAAATCCATGGAATGTATGTGTCACTGATGACCACAGAAATGTTTCACTACACCAGTTTTACAATTAACTGCGCATGTGTAACCTAATTCGACAAACTATGACATCACGCGATATTTCGCAAGAACTTAACTGTTGATACGCAGTGAATCGCCTGATCAAGTGCTTACATGTACCTGTAACTCGAGGAGTGTTTGAATAAAACATTCTTAAATTGACGAAACTACGGGACAACTTTATTAAAACTAACACATTAAACGTACTGTTGTGTTGTTATTTGCAAGTATATAAGAATAAGAATAAGAATAAGAATAAGAATAAGAATAAGAATTTTATTAGTCTAAAATCCAAACAATAGGATTGTTTCTAAAATATACAACAACAAAAAACAAACAGACAGTGGCATTTTAATTACAAAACGATAGTCATTAAACACTACAAACATGTAGCATTGAAAGAAAAACAAAAACATAGATTATTAGTATTAATTATAATACTATTTTTTACAGCATGCCTCCTCTTTAAAATTATCAATTAAAATATTATGCTTATGTTACAAAAAATATGTTATAATATATATATAACATTATAAGTTGAGCCATCAATTACACAGTTCATATATTGACATTATAATTTTTTTCTCTCATTATACATTTCACTTATGTAGTTAACAATGATAAGTAAAATATCACATTCTTCGCAGGAAAATATAAAATCAAATTTGTTTTCTTCACTCATTGAATTAAAACAGGGGACAGTACTAGATATTTCATCAAACATTTTGATCCTAGTTTTATTAATTTCTGAACATGATATGATAAAATGAAATTCATCTTCCACCTCTTTATGGCATAAAGGACATATTCTATTTTCTAAAGCTGTTTTGTTGTATCTACCACGTTCAACAGCCAGCATACTATTACTAATACTTATTTTAGCATAATTTTTTGTAACATTTTTATCTTAATTCAATAAAAGGTACTTTTCTAGTTCATACTTTTCTTTAAATTTTCTGTAGGTTCTTAGTTTATTTCCATTTATTGAATTATCATCATTAAAGAGACAATTTCTCCAAAATATAATGTAATTTTCATTGAGCTTCTTCACGACGGCTAAAAGTAATCCTTTTTTAGAGAAGGTACATTGCTTTTCCCAAACATGAGTGAAATTCAATTTTGAAAGTAGCATTTTAACTTTTGAAGCAAATCCATCATTTAACTGCTTGTTAGCTTTATAAACATTATATAATAATGACTCATTTTCATTTGAATTTGAAATATGTAACCAAAATCCTGCAGAAGACTTAAGGGCCTGTATACCATTAGGGTACATTCCCAATTCAACTAATACAGCTGTATTTACTGCCTTTGAATTAACATTTAGAAGACCTTTCGCAAATTTGATTTGGAGTTTTACTGATTCCATAGATAAATATTGAGATTCAAGAGTTTTGTTGTTCTTCACAATATTTAGCGACCATATCTCACTACAATACAGTAATATTGGGCTAACACAAGAATTAAATAGTTTCATATGAAAAAAAAAAAACAGCCATCTTATCTGAGTAGAGTATTTTTGTTATACAAAACAATGCCTTAGAAGCTTTTTTACATAGGAGATTTACAGCATTAGTGAAAATTCCTGATGGCTTGAATAGTATACCTAAATATTTATATTCTGTGCAACATTCAATTACTTCATTATTCAATACAAACTTGTCTTTAGTAAGTTTTTTACCACTTTTATTAAATATCATTGTTTTTGTCTTGTCAAGATTGACAGGCAAGTTCCATTTTTCACAATAAGTATTTAACTTGTTTAGACAATATTGTAAACCTTCTGAGGATTCTGATATTAAAACTAAGTCATCAGCATATAAAAGACTAGACAATTTTATGTCATGTAATGTTACAGGATCACATGTGTTATCAAACATTGAGGTTAAATCATTTATATAAAAAGAAAATAAGGTAGGACTTATAAGGCAGCCTTGTTTTTCTCCAACTGTGGAAGGGAACATATTAGTAATGCCTTCAGTGACTTTAACTGCAAATAAAACTTCTTTGTACACATCTTTTAGAATATTAAAGAATGGTTCATTTATGTTATATTCAGCAAGTTTGTGCAACAGAGCCTCTCTATTTATAGTGTCAAAAGCTTTTTTTAAAATCAATAAAACATGCATATATTCTTTTGTTTGATTTAAAAGCCTTATCAATAATAGTTTTTAAAGTAAGAATGTGATCACTAGTTCTGCATCCTTTTTTGAATCCAATCTGTTCACGACAGATAATATTATTATTTTCTGAATACTTTTCTAAACGGTTATACAAAACTCTTGAGAAAATTTTTCCTAAACAGCTAGAAAGTGCTATACCTCTGTAGTTTGAGGGGTTATTAAAACACCCTCCTTTGAATACTGGTTTAATGTAATTTTCTCTCCATTTAGAAGGATATATGCCAGTAAAAAGAATTAAGTTAAATAATTTTACATACATGTTGACGTTCATAGTACAAGATATTTTCAACATTTCATTTGTTAATCCATCAGAACCACATGATTTCTTATTTTTCAAGGCTTTCAGAGCAAGAAGCACTTCCTCTGCAGTTATCCTAACATTTAAATTTTTGTTGCAATTATTCAAAAATTTATCATCAGCATGATCAGTGCATGATTTCAAATCAGAATTTTTGTCATGGGTAGTATTCATTAGATTTTTGAAGTATTCAAACCATTCTTTAGCTTGAATGTTTGAACTAGGATCATTCAATTCTTTTTTCTTTAAAGTTTTAACAGTTTTCCAAAACTCATCTGAAGAATTATTTGATTCCAAAATTTTTGTCAGCATTTTATTTCTAAATTGTCTATAGTTTTTCCTTATTAATTTATTAAGTATCTTTTTTTTGGACATAACTTCTAATCTTAGTTGCGTATTCCATGGTTCTTTACACAATTTCCTAGTATGGTGTTTTAAAGCTCTAAATTGTGCTTCACATTTTATTATAGTAGGTTTTTTTTTAACTTTTCGGAATTTACTTTTGTTATTCCTGAACGTGGATCGTTTTGGGCCAAGAAAAGCAGCATTATACAATAAAGATAATATGTTAGAAACATTTTCATTATTTTTTTCTTCTACACTGGACAAGTTATTTTGAACAGGAATTTCTGCTAAGCTTTCTATTTCAGAAATAATTGGTTGGAAGTCAGTTTTTAATAAGTTTAATTTAAATGTATTTTCATATTCATTACTCCATTTTATGCACTTTAAAGGAGTTTTTAAGTTTTCTGGGGGTTGTTTATTTATTTGAGACATGATATTTACTATTATTGGACAATGATCTTATACTGTTGGGTCAAATTTATTTATTGAAAAATTTATGATACTTGGCAAGAACCCAGAGCTGCAAATACAGTAGTCATCAATAGAAGTTCCATTATGATTAAAACATGTAACTTTTCCCTTGGAATCTCCTAAATTTCTTCCATTTAAAATTCTGAATTGAGCAGAAATGCACAACTCTATTAATTGTTTACCATAACTGTTGGTGTTTTGTGATATCTCAGTACTTCTTAATTTAAGCACATCATCTGCTATATAATTTATAGGTAAAACATCATCTAGGCTGTCGTCAATTTCATTTGTAATATAATCAGACTCACTAACATTAATATGGGCATTCAAATCACCAATTAAAGCAATATTACCCTCTAAAGAAAATTTGGTAATATCTTGCTCTAGTTTTTCAAATATTTGTTTATCGCAATTAGTTCTCATAGTGTATGATGAGTTACTGGGCGGTATATACATGGAGCAGATGAATAGATTTTTCTCAAAGCCAAAATAATTTTTGTCAAGTTTAAACAACATCATGTCACTCATTGTTTTATCAATTAATTTAACACCTTGCAAAATTTCTCTTTTAATAAAAGTGGCCAAACCACCCCATACTCTATTAGTTTTAGACTGTCTGCAG
Organism: Mytilus edulis; assembly: GCF_963676685.1. NCBI lineage: Eukaryota > Metazoa > Mollusca > Bivalvia > Mytilida > Mytilidae > Mytilus > Mytilus edulis. Next base: position 54,373,033 of record NC_092354.1, read on the forward strand.
TTAGTAAAACATTTGTATCCATTATAAAATAAAATATCCTTTGAGGAGGCATGTGTCTCTGATAAACATACAATATCAGATGTCATTATATTATTAAAATTTTCATTATCTAGTTTACATATCCTGTCTCCACTTAATTTTCTAAATAAACCATTAACATTCCATGAAGTAATTGATACATTTCTTGACACTTTAATGCACATATTTTCGAGTTACAAAACAAACAAACAAACATCATGAACAAGGATAGGGTTCTCATTAACGTTATTAGCTAATGCAATTAGCAAATGTATAATTCTTTTAAAATTGTATCAATTGTGTATTGTTGTACCACAATGAGATATATTTTGTAATAGTTATTAATTAGAACTGTTTTATTCATAATAAAATTTCAAATTAAAGCTTTTAAAATAAACAGCTAGAGTTATCCCTCTTTACCTAGCAAATAGATTAATGATTAAGAGAGAAAACCAAAAATATGAAATAAATTTACTACGAAATCTAGAATGTACATCTTGTTAATTCTTCTATCTATGGAAAAGAAAATGGGACTTTAAAGTATTTTTTCCCTTACTTAAAGTACACAAGACCCTCTGGCCTAAATCAACATGTATTTATTCACAAGTTTCTTAAATTTAAAAGGAAAACACATTTTTTTTAACAACAACTATTATGATTGTCTTCACACTTTTTGTGCAATGATTGAAAATTTAATGACATTTAAATACATTTGCAAATGCAGATGCAATACTGGTCGCTAAGTCAGAAATCTGACTTTGGCTAAGGTCTCTATCCATTTCATGTCTGTATGATTGGTTGTATTGAGATGTACTGTTGTCATAATTTCTGTAGTAGTTAACTTCTCCATCAGTATTGTATGAATTGTCGTAATCAAATGATTTTCTTATACTATATGATCTTTATGCCGCCTTTCTTTGTATTTGATCTCACACACCTTTGTCGTGAAGAAATGCTTGGGTTCACGCTGAGGTCGTTCTCTAAGCGATAAGAATACATCACAAACACTTGTTATCCATACTTTAGGTCATACAATTAGAAGTAATTTAGCACTCAGACATGTGGAATCTTAACATTTATCTTGTACAATCTCAACAGGTGACAGTTGATGAAATCATGTAAGTCTAACGACCCTCGATATTACTTTTATAATAAAACGTACAGCTACTGCCAATACAGATGTTAAAAATGTAAATCGTGTTTTGTGTATTAGATACAGAATACATACTTTCCGTAAATGAACAGCATATATTTTGATGATTTAGAGAGTCTTTCAGCAATTTGATCATATTGCGTGAAAAAGCACGATACATACAGAATAACAGTATTAAATGATATCTTGGATGTAAATATTTATGAATAAAGATCATTTTTACAATAAAGCAAAGATGTTAATATAGTAAGAAGTCCTACTAAACAAATCCTTGACAATACCACGAATAATATTTCTTTTCTAATAATTATTTCTTTTTTTAATTTTGATATTTCATTTTATATAAAAATAAAATTATAAACACAATTTGAGAAGTTTTGACAAATGCTATACTATTATGCATTATATAGAATTTGCAAAAGTTAAAAATATTTAGAAAATTATTTTTGTCGTTCGTAATGAGCAACTGCTAAGTCAAAGTTAATCATGAACATGGCATATCAATTACAATTGTATTGAATGCATTGTTTAAAGTTACAAACCACTGGATACTAGTGGATGCAATTCTAGTATTCTGATGTTTAAAATTGAAATCGATATTCACTGACAAAAAGTAAATTAAAAGGTTTACGCATCCGGAAGAAATATCTTTTTATAACTTATGTACAGTTTTGAATTTTCAATGAATTTAATACACGTCATATCATAAAATTGACAATGGATATGGGGAATATGTCAAAGAGACAACAACCCAAACAAATAGCAGAAAACAGCCGAAGGCCACCAATGGGTCTTCAACACAGCGAGAAAATACCGCACCCGGAGGTGGGACAGCTGGCCCCTAAACAAAATTGTGTACTAGGTCAGTGAAAATGGACGTCACACTAAACTTCGAAACATATAAATGACCAAAAATTAAAAATACATACAAGACTAACAAAGGCCAGAGGCTCCTGACTTGGGACAGTCGCAAACATGCGTCGGGATTAATATAAAAAAGAAGATGTGGTATGATTGCCAATGAGACAACTATCCACAAAAGACCAAAATGACACAGACATTAACAACTATAGGTCACCGTACGGCCTTCAACAATGAGCAAAGCCCATACCGCATAGTCAGCTATAATAGGCCCCGATCAGACAATGTAAAACAATTCAAACGAGAAAACTAACGGCCTTATTTATGTAAAAAAAATGAACGAAAAACAAATATGTAACACATAAACAAACGACAACCACTGAATTACAGGCTCCTGACTTGGGACAGGCACATACATTAATAATGTGGCGGGGTTAAACATGTTAGCGGAATCCCAACCCTCCCCCTAACCGGGGACAGTGGTATAACAGTACAACATAATAACGACATGTTTTGTGAGAACTCAACCCTCCCCTATACCTCTAGCCAATGTAAAATAAACAAACACACAGCAATTTGCACAGTAAAACTCAGTTTAAAATAAGTCCAAGTCCGATGTCAGAATAGGTAACAGAAGAAACCAAGCAAAATGACAATGAAACATAAAATAATAAAGGACTACTAGCAGTTACTAACATGCCAGCTCCAGACCTCATTTCAACTGATTAAAAGATTATATGAAAATCAAGCACAATTCCTCCCGTTAGGGGTTTAGTACCATACCATCATAAAATATATGAGAACAACATAACCCGTATCATGTCAACAATTGGTTTTAGAATAAATGTGTATATTATCGATTCAAAAACCGTATGAGTGAATCAATATTAATTCTAAAATAAGCCCATCGTTAATGACTGGACAATAGTATAGTAACTATAACATGCATTGGTATCGTGAATCTATATATTTGTCGAAAACGTGCAGTTTGACATATTGACGTAGCTAGTAATTTGATGATACGATGACAATCTGAGTTAACGCGCGTTTACTACAAACAATAAACGTGCGTTTACTTTTCACAAAAATAGAAGACGCGTCTTTTTCACGTTAACGCGGAAATTAACAACCCGTTTACTCTTATAAAATTAGAACACGTGCGCAAGTAAACGTGAAAGTGAACGCCCATTTATTGTTTTATGTCTACTGAAATGTTATAGTTAACGCAGAGTAAACGCTGCGTTAACATGAAGTCCACACGTTATGAATGCTTGGTCTGCACCCAACTGTAGGGATTCTTTTTTGTTTTGGTTAATGTTAAATTTGTTTTACATTGCATGCACATGATAATTAGAAAGACCAGCACATATGTCGATATGTATGCTTAAGCATCGCTATCCAGCGTTTTATATATTCAAAGAAATAGCAAAAATGTAATAACAAAAACTATTAGTAGACAACTGTCTCACAAACGAAAAACCGATAACTACAAAAAATAGGGGCAAACATTACAAGCACGGGGACACATTCTTCAGCATCAACACGACACGAGCAACAAACCCTGTAATCAATATTAAAATAAGGAGTTGTGGTATGATTGCCAATGAGACAACTATCCACCAAAGTTCATATGAACTACTTCATTCAAAGACAAAACGGGAAAATATCAACAATTACAGGTCAGCGTACGGCCACGGGATGACAAACTGTGAACCAATCACAAAAAGGGAAACCGTGCCCTTTTTTTTTTAACAACAACCAAAAATCAATTATGGTGCAAAACAACCGATGACAAATCTTGGATGGATAGGGACAGGCAAACTAGGACAATTTTCCTAAATAAAGGGCTTTAAAATGTTATGGTAGACTAAATTTCGGTCAACATTCTTTCTTGTCGAGGGGTTAAATATATTTGTAAGCACTAAGGGGTTGATTCATCAGATCGGTTATAAGCACACAAACAAATGACAAACAGACAAAAGACATATATTATACTCATAGAGTACTCGCTGTTACTTCAATTTTAGTAAATAAATCCCTGTTTTCTCAAATAGTTCATCTCCAAAAAAAAAATCTTTAGCATTTTAGCACTATACGGACTTCATTACAAAAACAAAAACGCTCCAACAGAGTTATGAGGATGAAAGACTAAATTCGACACTACATAGGTTTTACGGTTACCATCACGAATTGGTTGACCGATACGATACGTTAGTGTCTGAACTCACCAACGACATGTCTTAGATCTTTAGATTCCAGTTAAGTCGTCTGATCCACAGTTTTACCGGTTGTGTCCTATTTTTGATTTGGCATGGTGGGTGATGCGTGCAAGCAAACGACGCTTTTGCTGTCGATGTACCCGGTTTTGCACCTTTTTGAGTTCATGCGATTCCCTCAGTTTTTGTTAACTACTGTCTCCTTCATTCAATGTAAAGACATCTTTAGCCGATGTAGAAACGCGTGACATTGTACCACGCCATTAAAATATTCGTATCGACAGGATGTAGGACCGTTAGTGTCAATAACTGGATAGCAATACATATTTTATTTTAAATGATTTTCAAAATAAATAATCAATGTTAGTAACAATAAAAACGATATTCGAAGATCTTACCACAATGTTAAATCGATAACATTTGAAAAAATAATAATGCAAAAGTATGTATTTCGTCAGAATCCTGCATAATTCGATATGCTTTCACTGAAAGTTAAACAATATGGTATAATAATATAGACGAATTTCGTGCAGAGATGCCTCCGATTAGTTTCAATTTTATTGATTAAATTACAATTACTTTGTCAATTATACGATTAAATTAGAATTACTTTGTCAATTGTACGATTAAATTTAAATTACTTTGTCAATAATACGATTAAATTAAAATTACTTTGTCAATTGTACGATTAAATTAAAATTACTTTGTCAATTGTACGATTAAATCAAATTAATGATTACATCATTCCTCAAAGTAACTAATTAAATTAATGTTTACATTGGTAAGTAATCATGATTACATCTGATTACGATGAACCCATTTGAACGATGTTAATAAATAAAGGTTATAACTGTAGCACGTTTTGAGAAAGGATTTTATTTGATAAAATGTTCTACATAAGGATATGCCTGTACCAAGCCAGGAATATGACAGTTGTTATCCTTTCATTTGATGTGTTTGAACTTTTGATTTTGTCATATGATAAGGGACTTTCCATTTTGAAATTTCCTTGGAGTTCGGTATTTTGATATTTAACTTTTTGATATGTTATTAAAAATAACTTTAACATTCATCAATTTAATATACCAACAAGATTCACAACATATATAAATGAACATGTTGTCACTGATAATTACACTTTATCACTATTAGTCTGTGAGTATTTGGACTTTGATTGAATAAAGGTCTTTTAAAAGGGCTTGGTTTTTGTCTTTCTGACATCTTACAGATTTTATATGTATTTCAGTTACCAGTGAAAAAATATCTAAAATTGTAATAGTTTTGTTTAAAAATCATTGCATTTGACATATTATTATATATACCAACATTTGTTTATTTTAAACAACATATATGTCATAATTGTTGTGTGTGGTAATTAGAAAAAAATTATTTTATCTTTTATCATTGAGCCGTAGGTACAGATACACAAAAAAAGATAATTGAAATAAAAACAAACCTTAATTGGTCTCCTACCTGTCAATTCAAAGGGACAATAATCACAATATTAACAAAGGATTATAATTCAGGGTTAAAGAAAGTATAACTTGAAGAAAAAAAAAACAGTTATTAAAAAAATATACATCTTTAATTGTGAATATATGTATAATATTTTTTACTAAGGCTAATGAGGACTTTCAATACTGTAACATTTTATTTTTTAAGAGGTAAATAATTCAGTTAAGTCTAAACTAATACTAGCATGAATTATTTACGAAAGACCTATGTTCAATAAAATTGTTATTCCTTCAAAAAAAATATTTTCAAAATAAAATAGAATTCAAAATTGTCCCTTCTTTTTGATTTAAAAAAAAAATAGAATAGTAAGGCTTTCACTTCGAAACTCAATTATACCAGAAATGTAGATTTTTGAATCCCATCAATTTGTTATAAATATTTCTTTTGGATTATTCAATAACAATCAAACTTTAGGTCTAAATTGTCCTCATTAATCTCAAATAAATTCTAATGAATCAAACATATTATGATAACAATCCTTATATTGAGATGTGTCAAAAAGTTTGAAGTCTTTGGATGTCCAACTTAAAAATGTTCATTTAAGACCATGCACTAAATTTGAGATTTTTTTCATTGTAATCAGAAAGCAATCAAAAAGTAATAAGAATTACACGGTATTTTGAAAAGTAATTGATTAAATTAAATTAGATGTAATCAAATTTTTAGTTGATTAATGATTACAATGATTACTTGAAAAAGTATAATCGATTACATCTAATTAATGATAACAATTACAATTACCCCAAATGTGACCTCGTGACACTTTGTCAAAAAAGTAGAAAGACACAATGTATATTGTATATCGTTATGCTAGCGATTATTTCAATTCTAAACTGAAATATATAGTTATAAAGTCAATAATACTTTTGTGTACCGTTTTAAACCAGTAAGTTCTATACCAATTTGTCACGATTTCCATATCTTTCATTCAGATTCATATCATTTTCATGTATATGTATAGTTGATATCAAGGTGTCTCAAATTGAAGTAAATAACAAAACCTTTTAAAGATAAATCCGAGCTTTTGACAGGTCATGCCTGTTTTTGTCTGTGGAACTTTATTTATGGCATATGAAACTTATAAAAAAAGGGAAATAAAGAAAAAGGAATATCATAATGATTGATACATTAACTATTATAGTTAATTCGCAAAGCAAATATTCTTCATCGTTATAAACTGCCAGTTGAAAAATTACTCCTTTTTTCTTTTGCTGCATGCACATTAGAATTATTTGGCTTTCTATGTATTCTAGGTCTTATACATTCTTGGCTTTCAAATGTTTTTGTTTGAGCGTTCAAGATGAATGTTAATTCAGAAAAGCACGTCGGATGCACGAAATGAATTGTTATTTTCAGTTAAACATACAACGGACGACCATTCAGTAATCTTATTCAAGTACCGATTGCTCATAAATCAAAGGCTAACATTAAACATATAATATGTGCATACAACAACACATCAATCATGTCTTATTAAAAACTTTAAAAGTTTGACGTCTATTTAAAACTATCCCCACATGTAATTTATTCTCATATATCTAATGTAGTTATGTAATACAACATTAGAGTTAAAACGAGAAATTGTTTGTCGACATTATTCTATATTAGGATGTACTTTATATTTATTTTTTCCAATTCTTTCAAATTCTCATGGACGGAAGATTCTTATCATTCTTCAAAATAAAAATCATTGTTTGATTGTTGATATGATGCAAATAGCTGGTAACATTTGAAGATTGGATATTCCTCTTTGGTTTGGTAGAAGTTATTGTCAAGTTTATGTGTAACTTACTTCTTTGTGATTTATCATCTGTCTTGCTCCTTTGATTTCTAATGTTTGCTTGTTAACGATTTCATCTGTATAACGATGTTTATGTAGATACACCACAATAACTAAGTTATAGTATCATTGTATACTACCTGGGTATAAGGATACTACAACTAAGTTATCGTGATGTATATACCTGAACAAGTATCATTATAGACTATCTTGGTATAATCATACTAAAACTAAGTCTTCGTGATGTATCAACAGAAAAATCGTAATCCAGATGGCTAACAAGTGACCCATACAAGAGTTACTACCATACAAATACATAATAATCAACTCCACTGGAACTTGTAAACTGAAGTAGCCTGATCATTGTAATACAGTTAATGTTGTATCCATTAATTTTTTATCAACTGTTTTATTTCCAATGATAATGTATTGCAATATATTAAAGGTAGGCACATGCTTCTTTTAAAACATTCAAATGCTTCTTCAATAGATTAAAGGAAGTATACGATTTTTCAATGGCAAGTAGGCGTATAAATCTACCATTAGTAACTTGAGGTGAAATATGAACAGCTATTCATCGCTAATTGTTTTCAAAGTTAACCATGCTAAAATGTGACGGAGAAAATGAACAAAATATAAAATAGAAGAGGGCAATTTAATTGACAAGTGCAACTGTCCAAATGTTTTGAAAACCATTAATTGTTATCAAAGGTACCAGACTTATAATTTGGTACACCAGACGCGCGTTTCGTCTACACAAGACTCATCAGCGGCTCTATAACCAAAATAGTTAAATCAGTTTTATACTTTACATATTCGTTCTTCAATTGACTGCATTTGTGTCGTTTCGACTTTATGTAGTTTTAGTGTGGTTATAATTACAGCAATTTTACGGTTTGAATTGAGCAATATGAATAAGGCAAAATGTAGGGCATACGTTAACGAAGCAGAACATCGTATACACAAAAGCGACACCTAGAGATCAATATATATATTGCTGTTCACATCCTTGTCCTTCGATCTTTTGCATAAAGTAATTCTTTTTACAGTCATACCACCACTACGTAATTCTATATGGTTTTCAAAATTAGGATAAATAGTTTCTGTCTCTGCAGGAGAGTAATACTTCTGAATTAACATTAGATAAATAAAAGTAACGATATGATTTTTATTGTAGTTGTTGAAAACAAAATTTACATCAACAACATTGTATGTATCCCCAAAACATATATTTTGATATTTAATGTCCTAATGTGTTTTTATTGATATTGTGCATTTTACTGCATGCTATTCAAATGGAAATGTTATGTAACATAGATGCCAGAATTGAGATTCGCTATGACCACATATAAATATCGACAGAACCGTAAGTCGTATAGGCCGCGTCGTACAAGCATCAAAAAGGCGCACGTGGCAGGCCGACGTCATATTTAGGCCTGGGCTCGGACGCCGATGTCAAATTTGGGCCTGGAGGCGGAAGCCGACACCACATAATACCTTAAATCGGGACGCAAACTTAGGGTTGGACCATGTGAGTCTGTCACTTGGACGCCGACGCCATATTTGGGCTTGAACGCGGACGCCGACGCTATATTTGGGCCTGGATGCGGACGCCGACACCATAAAAGACCTTAAATGGGAACGCGAACTTAGGGTTAAACCATGTGACTCTGTCATTGGGACGCCGTCGCCATATTTGGGATTGACGGCGGACGCCGACGCCATATTTGGGCCTGGATGCGGACGTCTAGGCTAAGACCATGTGGTTCTGTCATCGGAACGCCGACGCCATATTTGGGCACAAACCGTGGTCGCCATACCTAAATGTTGGATCAGGCTACCCTCCAAGGTTGACACTTTTAGTGATGTCACACCCATGAAAGTGGACGCGAATTCTTCTTAGGTTAACTCTAACCCAACCCCTGGATAATAAGTCTGTGATAATTCTGAAAAGGAATAATTTCAACATCAAGAGTGTCTACGAACCATAACACGCCTTGCATGGAAACGGAGTAGACTTCAATAAACGTTCTTAAATAAGAAACTACTAAGACATGCGTATAATAACTGTAAGAATTCTCCAAGATACACTATTTATATTTAATCAGTTAATCAGATAAACTGTCACTCAATCTAGTAGAAAATAAAATCACAAAAATACAGAACTCCGAGGAAAATTTAAAACGGAGAGTCCCTAATCAAATGGTAGGAGGCACTATGATGAGATGCACATGCAAAGATATTTGGATTAAAGTGTTTGATATCATCAACTAAAATATTTATCTTTTTTTTTTAGTTTTTCGATTTCTTATCTTATAAACATGACAACCATGAAACATTCAGTATTATTGCTTTCCGACTTATTTGAACCACTTAAATAATATCATATGATCATGATTAAAATGACACCTCAAATAATTAGATTAAGAGATAAAGCACAGCTGGTGATTACAAATAAGTATCTGTATGCACTTTCTTTCAATAACATGTTTACAGGTATACACTATTTTATCTGGTCCTAAATGATGGACATAAGCAACAGTTATAGACATAAAATATTTATCTTTAGTTTTTAGATTTCTTATCTTATAAGCATGACAACATTCAGTAGTATTGCTTTCAAACTCATTTAATATCATATAGTCATGATTACAATTTCACCCCAAATGATTAAATAAAACCACATCTGGTAATAAAAGATTGTTTCTCATTTCAAAAGATATATATCTTATCTATATATTTGAAAAGTCCTCGGTCGTAATTGATTTTTATCTTCAAAAATGCACGGATAATGTATTTAATCAATCTATATTTATATACGAGGAGTTTGGATGGGGCAGAATAGAGAATAATGGGCATAAATAAATAAAGAATAGAGAAATATATGCGAGAAAAATTAAAAAATAAAGAAATATGATAAAAAATATAAAGAAAAGTGAAATGTAGGCTGCTAATATATAACGAATAGAGAAATATACGGCTGCTCAACTATAAGGAATAGAGAACCATGGGCTGTTAAACTGTAAAAAAATAAATAGAGAAATATAGGTAAAAACAAATATGACTATATATAATTGCAGTAAGATTTCTCTTTTTCTTATCCTCCGTTTTGTTTTTTAATTGTTGTGCACGTGAAGGAATTATTTTTGTGCAGAGAAACAAGAACCGGTTTAAGCCGGTTTAAATTAGATGATGGCTCTGTATGTGGGCGGCTCTTAGCCATAATACTATACGATCCAATCAAACAAGTTTTATGTCTAGATATATTCCTATACATAAATTAATTCTCCATTATATGCTTATAGAGTCAACTAATGATTCCGAAAAAAGGACGAATATAACTAAATGCTTAAGGAAGAGAGATATTTCAGAAGGATTCACTCATTATACAGAAACGACCAAATTTTAATTGACTATAACAATTATTTCAACCGAGCCGTATAGAAGATAAAGGAGTATGTTCGATAAGGTCCTAAAATGGCCCCCTTTTTTAGCGTAAATTTCAAATTCGGATTTATTGACCAATATCAAGATAGATTATAGCTAATACATTGACAAGATAGGATATAGATAGGATATAAGCATTTTTGATGAAAAATTTACGTTTCATTATGACGTCACAAGTTGTACTCATATTGATTTTTCACGAAAAAATCAATGAAAATGGGTAAATTTCCAAAGATTATTTGACAGAAAACATAGAGCGCATACGTCGACAACAAAGATCTTTTAAAATAATGTTTGTGAAGACATTCAACATGTCTTATTTGAATATTAAGCTTGACGACGTCTGCGCTCTATGTTTCCTGGTCCTTTATTTGGTTGAAATCCAGCTGATTTTGTAAAATTTCACCAAAATCCCTTATCTTGACCTTTTTGGGATGTAAAAATCAACGTGTTAGAATTAAACTTTGACAAAAACAGATCTGTTTAACTTTCTCGCATGTCTTTAAGGCAACTTAAAACAATTATTGTCTTGTAACCATGAACTTTATAATTGGGGCCAAATATGGCACTTACCGAACTTACTCCTTTGTCTACTGGAACCTGTACTTATATAGTTATGCACAACACTATTTACGTGTGGCCTGTTGCAAGGCAAAATTTCTGTCCCTATCCAATATACCCTCATTTTCCACTGGCAGTCCAAATTTCCACGACCTTCATCCCGAATAGCCTCTATTACAAGACCTATACCTATTGTATTTATTGTTAACTTGTTCTCATCCTGAAAATGCATGAAATATTTGCCACTGAACGTTCAGCAACCAACAATCATTCAATCAATTACTATTTACGGGTTTGAGGTGAACTATAATAAAGCTATAAGAGAGAATGAAAGATTAAACTGGAATAAACACTATGGACGAGTTTTGCTTATTTATTAATAGCGAAGACTCGCTTTCAACGTTTGCAAATAACGTAAGTGGCAATTTCAAAGTGCGCCTTCCAAAACGGTATACTTTGGATGGATCGTGGGCCTGTGCATTATTGGAGGTGTCGTTCATACCGGAATTAGAAGCCTCAACGAAACGCATGTACATCTGTTCCGATTTCGTGCACCAGTCGTACCTTAGGGAAACGTCTCTCCCTATTCTCCAGTCGATACGGTTATATATGAAGATATCACGGACGTTACGTTTGATAAACCAATCTATTTTACGGTAACTAGAAACGAATTGTATCAAATAAAATTTGTGTTTAGAGACGATCTTCTGCAAATATGTCATCTAAAGATGACCAACTATTTCTCTTGCTACACTTTCGAAGGAAGTGAAGTAAAAAATCTATAAGAGGAAACTACACACTGAAATTAGGAACATTATGAATATGTTTAAATGCAATCTTTGCCGTAAAGTGTATGTGTGGCCGCAAGACCTTCATAGACATATGAGAAGTAAGCTTTCTACCGTTGAGCAACTATACCACCAAGATCTAACACAGCAGCAGCAAAAGCAGCAGCAGCAGCAGCAGCAGAAAAAGCAGCAGTAAAAGCAGCAGTAAAAGCAAACGCATAAGCAGCAGCAAACGCACCAGCAGCAGCAAAAGCATCAGCAGCTGCAGGAGGCTTTCGTGTTTAGACACCCTTTCACCATTATCGTGTCCGGTCCAACATTCTGCATGAAGGACTTGCTTCAATACATAGAAAGGCTGTGTAGTCCTAGTCCAAACAGGATCGTTTGGTTGTATAAAAGATGGCAACCTTTTTACGAGGAAATACAACGAACAGTGCTTCGTCGCGTTGAATTCATTCGTGGAATTCCTTTTGATCTCGAGAGGGACGATTTCGAAACATGATCCTTTTGGATGACCTCATGTCGACTTTGGCCAAAGACTCAAGAATAAATGATTTTTTTACGGGAGGGAGTCATCATAGAAATTTGTCGGTAGTCGTTTTAAATAAGAATTTATACTTCGGCAAAGACCCTACCCAGAGACGAAACTGTCATTATCTCGTTCTCTTTAATAACTCAATTGATCGACATCCAATCATGACTCTTGGCCGACAGATGTTTCCTTCTCGAGGGGACTTCTTTATCTGGAAATTCGAAGAGGCAACGAGGAAACCTTTCGGGTACCTTCTTGTTGACCTGAAAGCTAGAACCCCGGAAGCATCCGGAATGCGCACAGAGGTCTGGCATGTCGAAAGATGGAAGACGACCGTCTTTCCGAAGACATTGCCGACGAGACAACAAACTCATCCAGATCGTCGGAAGATGTTGAGAGACGAGAAGATCTCATAGTCTGTCGGGATTGTGGAGTAGTGTTTGCTCACATTCGTGGATTGGATGCCCATAAAACAACATTGCTCTCCCGATGACCGGGAAGGACGTAGAGGATGCTTTGAGTGGATTGCCCGTGACCGTTTGCTGTGCAGAAGACTTGCCTAGCTATGTGAGTTATAGGCCAAGAACGTTTGTGGTCAATACGGACAACTGTGATCAAAAGGGGAGTCATTGGGTTGCTTTTCATTTTCCGCCTCGGGTCCACCATAATTTTTCGACTCCTTAGGACGATTACCGGAAACGTACCAACGCTATTTTAGAAATGTACTCTTCGTGAATGGACCAGTATACTGTGTGGTTGGCAATCAAATTCAACCCGATGATTCAGATACCTGTGGCCTGTATTGCATTTATTACGTCAAATTGAGATGTCGGGGACTCGAGATGAAAGACATTATTAACAATTTTTCATCCACTGACTTGATTAAGAATGACAGCAAACTCGTAGCTATATTTGGTTAAATAAACTGAATAATGATAAAAAAAAAAGAAGAAAAAAAAAAAGAAAAAAATAATCTTAAACCACCTACATGGTTGTGTAGCAGGTCTCAAGTCCTGAACCAGATCTTTTATCTGGAAATGTGAGAGAGATTTATCCGAAAACTACTTTCAAGGGTGTAACGTCACTGAAAATATCCACCTTGGAGGATAGCCTGGTCCAACATTAAGGTTTGGCGTCCCGATTTCAGGTCACATGGTCCAACCCTAAGGTATGATGTTCGCGTCCCGATTTAAGGTCTTATATGGCGTCGGCGTCAAGGGTTTAGGCCAAAATATGGCGTAGTCGTCCCGATTTCAGGGTGTACATGGTCCAACGGCGTCCTGATGTCAGAGTAAGATGGTTGAACCCTAAGTTCGCGTCCCGATTTAAGGGTCCTAAATGGCATCGGCGGCCGCCTTCTGGTCCAAATACGGCGACGGCGTCCTGATGTCAGAATCACATGGTCCAACCCTAGGTTCGCAACCCGATTTAAGGGTCTTATATGGCGTTGGTATCCGCGTCCAGGCCCAAATATTGGGTCGGCGTCCGCGTTCAAGCCCAAATATGGCGTCGGCGTCCCGATGTCAGAGTCACATGTTCCAACCCTAAGTTTGCATCCCGATTTAAGGTCTTATATGGTGTAGGTGTCCGCCTCCAGGCCCAATTATGGCGTCGCCGTCCACAATCAGGCCTTAATATGGCGTTGGCGTCCGACGTCCGCCTTTTTTATGCTTGTACGACGCGGCCTATACTACTACCGTGTGTGATCATAACTGTATAGCAATACACTTTTAGTTTACTTTTAATTTATTAATTCCAAAATGAATGTTAATTGTAATACCGATTAAAACAATTTTCAAAGATCGTATTACAGTGTTAAATTGATCACTTTTTAGAATAAGTTTATTCAATAAAGAAACTCATCATAGATACCAGGATATAAATTTTGTATTTGCGCCAGACTCGCGTTTCGTCTACAAATGACTCATCAGTGACGCTCGAATCAAAAAAAGTTAAAAAAAAAGGCCAAATAAAGTACGAAGTTGAAGTGCTTTGAGGACCAAAAAATTCTAAAGGTTTTGCCAAATACAGCTAAGGTAATCTATTCCTGAAGTAAAAAAGCCTTAGTATTTCAAAAATTCAAAGTTTGGTAAACAGTTAATTTATAATTATAATTCAAAGGTTTTCTAAAAGTAGACCAAATTTCAAAACAAACTATTTGTATCTATAAACAAATTTTACAAAGGTTTTATGTTATTTGTGGTAACATAAATCCATGAAATATCTGTGTCACAGATGACCACATATATGTTCAAAATACAACAATCTCGTCTCTTTTCCCAAATATGACACTACCGACTTAGACTTATCACCAACTGTGCACAAATCTAAATCCAGAAAAGCGCTTCGAACGCACGAAATTTAATAAGTGTAAATTTCATTCAAAGAAAATGAAGACAATACGTAACCATAGCAATAAAGAAAAACAACAGCCCAAAAAACACTTCACTGAACTCTAAGATGGAGCAACATGATTCAAACCAATTACCGGTGTGCACCCATGTGTTTCAAAGGGACCAACTGTTCCTGATCTTCCAGTTAGGTCTGCTGAGAAGTTAACTTTACAATGTTGATGGTTTCAATATTTTTGCAGAAGCATTACAGATGCACCTGAATGTGGATTTTGTGTTTCAGAGTTTACTGATTTACCATGGCTTGCGTTTCCTATTGCCCTACAGGAGTCTTTTAGTGGGTTAATACTTAGAAGGGAGCCATCGGATCAAAAGTTCTCGACCGTTACAAATTAAGTCAACTATTCGATAGTTTTAAGGATTCCATAATGAGTCGGTCGATCAATTTAGAGTATCTTTGTCACAGATGTTCCGTTTGCCATAGTCTTGACTAAAGATATGTTCTACTTGCCATAGTCACAGTATTGTTCTCATTAATAAAATCATGTGACATGTTACATCACCATATACGTCTTATTACGGGATGTACGCATCATTTATAGTGGCAGTAGTGAAGTAGAAACTGTTTACCTTTCCGATACACTTGAGTTCTCAAATTTTCCAAATTGTAAAAAAAGACTTCAACTTTCAACAAAAATTAACGTTTTCAGGTGTAGACGCGGATGATGTTAAAACCAAAACGGTCTTTTAAGATTAAAATTCATTAGGTCGTGACACATTGCTTTTTTGAAATGTGTGATCAATGAACATAATAGATGCCATATCGTGTATGCCTTGTATTAGTTACAGAAACACAAACCAATATTATAACACAAACCAATTTTATAACAAAAAAAAAAATAGCGTTATAAAATTAGGTTAAGCTGAAGTTATCTAATATAACAGACACATGTACTTAAGAGGCAATATTAAGTGGTTATGATGCATAGTTTTCCCAATTCGACACCATTACAAACCATAGTATTTAGACAAAATATAGTTGATCGATCACTTATGCATGTTATGATTCTCTCGCACTCGTCATATCAACCTGCCACCACTGACATAATAGACTGTATGTGTTGTCCTTCCGGGAATACTTATTCAATTAAGAGTTTGATGTAGTGTATCTGCTCCATGTAGAACAGTAGATGTGTCTTTTTTTTTTTTTTTTTGTTATTTGTTTCAAAGGTGGCTATCTAATTGACGTTTATCATATATTTTTTTTTAATGTCTATGTTTTGCTTTCACTGACTTTCGTCGTACAAAAAACAAACATCACATCCACAATATAGTTATCTAGTTATCTGCAATCTTTAAAGATCGTATAACCAAAAATAAAAATATCTACGTCGTTATGTTCTAGTTCATGTTTTTAGGGATATAGTTGCAGTTCAAACCTATATCATAACAGTGTAAATGTAATTTCAGCTTAAGGATATTTGCTACTCTGTTTAAAAATAACAAGCTTTTTAAAAGACTATTATGAATTGATAATTTATAAATAAAGAAACAATAAAAGCAGAAAAAAATGGAGGGTCTGTGTGCTTGTTTTCGAGATATAAGCCATAGAAAATTTGGCGGGAAATAATTCTCTATAGATTTTTCATACATTTAACATTGACACCTTTTTTGGTTCAAAAACTATGAAAAAATAACAAGGATTTTATAAGATTTTGAAATTTGGCTTTTTGAACTATATGTAAAAAAATTATGAATAAAAAAGTAGGGGTTAATGGGCAAAATTTTCAATGGCAATACATGAATAAAACCAGAGGATTCCGAAAATCTGCCAAAAATTCAAAAAAGTAGAGGAGCAAACATCCTTAAAGTTAACAAGTGCAGTGTAGAAGTATGGGACCACTGTTTTACAATGACATTTAAAATGTAGATATGAAAAATCGATATTGAAACATTCCTCCTGAAAAAAAAACGGCAATCAAAATGTTGGATTTGCAAATCAACATTGAGACATTCCTCCTCAAAATAAGGCGAATACAAAACCGAACAGAAAAACAAACTGACCTTATAATTTAGACACTGAACAATTTAAAACTAATTCAAAGTGAAACTGCTTTACGTTGTCCTGCATGGTTTGTTTTCAATTAATTAATTCGGGAACAGAATTGTTGTTGTTGTAAATTAACTCTTTTGAAATGTTGAATTATTCGAAACACTGATCATTTTCCATCCAAGTCATGGATGATCTTATTCTGATATGTTTTGCACAACTTTTTGGAATTTTTGGTTTTCAGTGCTCTTCAGCTTCGTTCTTGATATGACCTTTAAACTATTATTATTCGAGCGATACTGATAAATCTTATGGAGACACGCGTAAGTAACGTTCCAATTTATAAGTATGGTATCTTTGGTGAGATTTTGAATACCAAAAGCTTCATAATAAAATGCTAACTTGATACATATAACATTTCCATATAGAAAATCATCAATCCTGTAATAACAACGTTTGTAATCTAAAAAGACATCTTAAAGTTTGATGTTTATTTAAAACTACACCCACTTGTAATATATTCTCATATCTCTATATTAAGCATGCAATAGAATATATAATAGTTAAAATTACAAATATAAAAGTTTAAATGCTAAATTGTTTGTCGAAATTAAGTTGTATCAGATACTTTATAAATATATGTTCGCCTATCATTTTGAAGTTCTCAAGGTAGGCAGACTCTCATCATTATTTACAATTAAAATAATTTTCAACGATTTTTGATATGTTGTAAATAACTAGTACAATTAGGAGATTCCCACTATTGGATATTCCTCTCGGGTTTGGCGAAAATCTACAGAATATGAAAAAGTATGGGCATTATGATTGACAAATACAACTGTCCAAAACACAGCTTTAAGGGTTAAAATTGTCCTATTGGTGATACGTTTTCCTTTACATTCACTGAAATAGTGCTACACGTATTTAATTGAACACAGTCTCAATATTTGTTAGACATACGTTTAGTATGTTCATATTCCTTTTAATTACTAACTTTTCTTAAGTTATTTTCATTATTTAGAAAACATACTGCAATTGATTCAAAATTTTGTAGAAAAAATAAAAATGTGTATTTAGCCAAAGATATTTCTATTAGTTCAATGTCATACTAAATGCTAGGGTTTATTGTTCTTTTGGTCTGTATTATTTTGTTCCGATCTGATGTATTGGTCAAATAAAATCTGGTATAGTATGACAAAAAAGTGTCTAAGATGTAACCGGGAAATAAAACTCCAGCCAAATCTAATAACCCATTAGTAGAGAAATGTTCACATCTATTCTCATGAAGTTTAAAAAGATTAAAAAAACAGTTATACTTTTTGTTGTAATAATCCTTTGTTGAAAATAAAAAGAGGTCATGTAGATAATGGGCAATGTTAGTCATCTTGTTCATTAAATTGGGCTATTGTAATAAAAGCGTATGTCTATGTTGTACGTGAAATAGAAAATGAAAAGAGGAATTTTGATATATCAATAGCAAATGTAGTAGGAATAAATCTGAATTCTAAACTCTGTCTTGATTAACGATGAAATGCTTTGTTTCACCTATGGGTTTTATCCGAAGGGTCAACATTTAAAAAATAATGAAACCTACTTGAAATTGAATATGTAAATGATACATTGCAGATAATTGGATTTTTCAATGTCTGCATTCATTCATGAAGTCAAAATGGTGTTCAGTGTTCTACTTTGTTGAAGACAAATTTAATATACCATTGCATATTAACAAATTTAATGGTTTGTGAAAAGTTTGCATCGTACATTTGATCTGATCATTCAGTAATGTAACTTTAATACATAAATTAAAAAAAAAAAAAGAAAGACCAATAAAAATATATTAAGACAAACATTATAAAAATATATTTATAAACAATTTTGTTGGTTTAAATTGATGTGGTTCTTTCATAACTGCAATACAAATCATTTGTTTACGTCTATTATTCTTATTTTGTAGCCAAAAAGTACTTCTCATCTGTAGATTCAGAGTGATTGAATATCATAAGTTTAATTCGAACGTCCCTAAAACAAACACAATACTTTTTTCGTTTGATGATATGTGTAACTGTTCAGACAAATGTAAATTATTATTTTATGACACTGACCATGGTGACATTTTTTTTTGGATCATTTTTTAAAGATTTTTTTGTTTTGTATGTTGGATAGTCGAATTAAAATAATACTCTATAGATAATCCACCTACATATCAGCATCCAAGAATAAACGCAACATTTTTTTCAGAAATTCAATCTATTAAAATCCAATTTATAGTTTGTCATACAAACAAATATAACTGTTACCTATGTGTTTCTTACTCGTCTTGGAAACTTGGGACTAATGATGTTTTTTTTTCACTGAGAGAAACTTGTGTTGCTGATCTTATAATTATTGTAAACATAACATTGATAAAACAAAACGACTTGGACATAGAATGGTCAATATAAGATATTAGGAAGGCATATTTTTGTAAACCCTAGATTAATTATTTCCATCATGAGATCGGGAAATTCGTTATTAGTAACAATTTAATTAAGGATACTAATTAATTTGGAGCTCTGTTCTTGTTTTTGTTTCTATATCAATACCATCTATTAAAGGGAAATACCTCTCTTAAAAATCACTGGTAGGTTTTTAATCATTTACCTTGAACTTCTAAATAACAGATTATTTCAATCTTCAATGACATAAATGCTAGAAAAGGCATTGCTGAAATTGCCCACTGAAAGCTCGTTACTGAGATAAATAGTCATCAACCTGAACCCAGATCAACCCCTTTAAACGCTTCTTCTGAACTTATTTATTGTATCTTCTGTAACTCGACTGGTCGATATCATAAACGAAAACGATTAAATAAATAGATAAATAAAAATTAATAATAAAAAAAAATTACTTAATCTCGATACTCGTGAATGTTCCAATCTCAAGTCGGAAATGTCTGAAAAATTATTGAACGCTACTGGATTGTCTGCAATTGAAATGTGTGCACAGTACTGAAATTACAATAAGAAAATATCTGAAAAATTTGTTTTCATTCTTAAGAAGAATTAGCGTTTTTAAGTTAAGAGATGAGAGATGAGAACTGATGACAGTAGACGTATACACTTTTGGATATTTAGCTGAATTTGCTCCGAATACCTTCTGACATCATGCAACCATCACTTTATAAGTATGGTGTCTAACATTTTTTAAATTCATGCAAAATTTTTCAGTAACTTGTGTTATTTTAAAAATTCGAAGACACATTGGCATACAAGTGTAAATTTATTTATTCTTTTTTCATTTTGATGAAATACTCAATATCAAATGTTTATTTTTCCCAATGGCAATATTTTTCTAACTGGGAATCATGGTGTCATTCTAGGATTTTGTAAATTTTCTCCGCCATTTGAGTTACATATTCAATGGGAAGTCCTTATAGGCAAAAATATAATCTGCACTAAATGCAAATTCACCTGCATATGAAATATACATTGCTTAACTCATTCGGTATTCAAGAGCATGCAGCTGCTACTCAGACAATAAAACGTCACCAATGTCTGAACAGAAAGTTGATGAACCAGGGTTATGTCAAATAACGTCTCGTCCTTTTTCTAAAAAAGTTCATCGGAAGATACCAAGACCTTGTTGACAAATATACCGTATCAACTTCACAAATAATACATGATGGTCTTAAAGTAAAGATTCTCTCTACTGTCGCTGTTTATCATCTTAATAATGTGTTATAGTGTTCTTTTTATTTGTCCCTGTATATTTTTAACCTTTACTGTTTAGTCCTTTTTTGGTAATATCCCTTTGGCGTGACTCTGTATTTATACATCCCGCTATTATGTGCTTTGTCTATAAAGTGTTTATATGCCATTTGTTTTTCTTTCTTTACATAGTTGTTTGTTTTTATGATGATTAAGTTTATAACACAATGTTGACTGCTGTACCCCAATTTTTGACATTTTTATGCCCCACCTACGATAGTAGAGGGGCATTATGTTTTCTGGTCTGTGCGTCCGTTCGTTCGTCCGTCTGTCCCGCTTCAGGTTAAAGTTTTGGATCAAGGTAGTTTTTGATGAAGCTGAAGTCCAATCAACTTGAAACTTAGTACACATGTTCCTTATGATATGATCTTTCTAATTTTAAAGCCAAATTAGACTTTTGACCCCCAATTTCACGGTCCACTGAACATTTAAAATGAAAGTGCGAGTTTCAGGTTAAAGTTTTTGGTCGAGGTAGTTTTTGATGAAGTTGAAGTCCAATCAACTTGAAACTTAGTACACATGTTCTCTATGGTATGATCTTTCTGTAATGCCAAATTAGATTTTTTACACAATTATACGGTGCATTGAACATGGAAAATGATAGTGCGAGTGGAGCATCTGTGTACTTAGGACACATTCTTGTTACCTATTATGTCTGTTTGTTTTGCTTATACTAGTTGTCAATATAATGGAATTATATGCGACTGACATACAGGTGAGAGGTTTAGCTAGTTTTTTATACCAGGTTTAATCCACCAATGTTTTCGTAAGGAAATTCCTTTACGGAGTCAGGAATATGACAATTGTTTTCCATTCTTTTGACATGTGGAGCTTTTGATATTGCCATTTAATAAAGGAATTTCGGTTTTGAATTTTCTTTGGAGTGCGGTATTTTTGTTATTTTAAGCTCTATTATTTTGATTCAAACATAATTACAATTCGTAAATAAGATAAGGTAAACATTCTAAAAGAGGATGTTCGATAAGGCCCAAATATGGCCCCCTTATTTCTAACTTACATTTTAAAATCAATAGCAAAATAAATCATATAGCTAAACCAATGTCTACTCTAGATAGGAAACAAGTCTTTTTGTTGAAAATTTAGGAATCAATGATGTCACAAATAGCACAACTATTGATTTGCCTTGAAACTTAATGCTAACAGGTCAATTTCAGCAAAATATTTAGTAAACTTTTACCACAATATCCATTTTTGCCTTATTTAGGATGTAAATGAAAAGGCTTTATAAAAAAAAGTTTGATAAACATAATGTTGGTTCACTTTAAACAATGGACTTAATATTGGGGGCCAAATAGGCCACCTACCAAACATACATGTACTCCATTTGCATTCTAGGTAGAGATAAAGATAAAGATACAAAGATGTGGTATGATTGTCAATGAGACGATTATTCAACAGGGACCATATGATACAACCAGAAACTATGTGTGACGTTTACAACACACCTTTTTTTGCAAGACTTTTCGATGAAATTTAACAAAACAAGAAATGCGCTGTCAAATTGACAGCAAAACGTCTAATGTACTGCATGGTAAATACTTTCAGGATTGTTTGACCTGCCACGTTCTGTTCCTTATTTCTAATCTACCAAGGAGCATATGTCCTGAACGGTAACAGTGAAAATAGTAAATATTAGACTTGACATCCATTTTATTATCAGTAACACGATATTTGAATTCTAAAAGCATTCGCAGAGCAGTTCATTAGTTTTTGTATGGAAACGACATAGAGGGTCATTTTTCAATATATCAAGGACCATAACTCCTCAACAGTGAATAACAATTGAAAATCGCCAATATAGAACTTGACTTTGCTTCATTTTGTCATCAGTAACCCCATTTTAAAATTTTGAAAAGGATTGGTTCAACGATTGGTTGAACGGTTCATAAGTAATTTGTAAGTTATTGCACGGTAACGACGTTAAGTGCCATTTTCCAATCTATCAAGGACCATAACTCCTGAACGGTATAAAAGAAAATCTTCAATATCGAACTTGACCTCCATTTTGTCATCAGTAACAACATATTAAAATTTGAAAAGCATTGCTTGAATGGTTTATAAGATATAGCATGGAAAGTGTTGGCGGCGATCCAAACTCAGTACAAATATAATGCAAGTCAGAATAAAAAAAAACCAGACTGCACATAAAAAAAAAATATGTGACCATGTGCTCCAGGAGGGGTATAATCTCCTCCTATATGTGACTAACCTTATCAAGTCATGCATGTAAAATCCTCTAAAAAGACCTAGAGGTTTATTCAATTAAACTTGATATACATGTGTATTGTAGTCGTGTGTTACATAAAATTTAAATTGATCTTATTCAATATCATCGAAAACGCCTTTCAGCAAAAAAAAAGTGTACAGTTTATAAGCTTAACATTTCTTTTATGTCAGATGACTGAGCAACATCAAATACACACATGGAACTGTGACCCGTTTAAGGACCCTCAAAGTAACCAATGGAGCATTTTAATATCTCTTCTGTTTTGTTTCGTATAAGCATGGTATATATTTGAATTTTCTTAGTTATTTTGGCAATGACTTCATTGGTTGAATGATGAAAATGTTCAAACGACCAATGTAACTTTTTTATGGATTTATTAAAAGCTTATTGAGTGTCTGAAAGGATGCTCCAAATATTTCTGATACTTTTTAGAGATTTGTAGGTTTACATATATATCATGTATATGCTAAATATGGAACGCCGGAACTGTCTTATAGTGTAAATATTTAATGTGTTCTGTCGCTTTGTCTTTACGTTCTGTCGTTTCTTCTTTATGTTATGTGCAAATGTCTGTATTTTATGACACGGCATCTCTGTGTTATGTCAAATTAGTTATTTGTTTTGTCAAACAGTTGTATGATTTGTCATTGCTGAAGTTTGTTGTGTACAATAGGCATTACATCATGCTTATACTACTATATATTCTGTGAATACTTCGAAACTTTATGATCAACCACCTTTACATTCTCTCATATTTTATCTATGTTCTATCTATTCTTCTTTTATGTAAGTCAGTTAAAAATTGCGTCCTGTTGCAAGTGTGATTGTTATGGCGAATTCTCTATAGGTTTTGTTTTGATACACCTTTGTTCTATGTAAACCTCATGATATTATAGTCTTTTTGCGTTATGTTGTGTTAATACATATGTATCTCCAGTGAAAAACACAACACATTATGGTATAGTTCCTATGCGTTTTCCGAACAATTGATACTCTCTGTGAGCATTCATTACGTCATGTTCAAATGCCTTTTACATTATGTGCAAACAACTTATACGTTTTGTGCAATTCTCATTTACCTTATGTGCAAACATCGTTGCTTTAGGTGCAAACATCGTTTACCCAATGTGCAAACATAGTTTACCTTATGTGCAAACACCTATTGCGTTATGTGCCAATACCTATTAAGTTATGTATAACAACTACATCATTATGTGCAAACACTATTACGTTATGTGCAAATACCGCTTACATTATGTGCAAACACCATGTAAGTTATGTGCAAATGCCTATTACATTATGTCCAAACATCTATTACGTTATGTGCAAACACCTATAACGTTATGTCAAAACACCTATTACGTTATGTGCAAACACCTATTACGTTCTGGTAAACGCTTTTTTGACACAGATCAAAACAAAACGCATCAGTGATATACACTTTAAAAATTAAGAAAATTATAAGTTTTAGCTTTCTAAAAAACTCTGAACTACTTCGCTGTATTCTTTTTCAAGGTAATATCAGAGGCGGATGCAGGGGGGAGGGTCCGGGGGTTGGAACATATTTAAGTAAACAAATCGTGTATATTGCAGATTAGCAATGCAAATAAAGACGTATTAATGATTGATATTTCAATTTTCAATTTCAGTGTGTAATATATATGCATAATAAAACGACCATGAATTAATAACATTTAATCTGAAATGTAATACACATAGTTAATTTTTCGGCATTTGATGGCTTAATATCCTCAGAAGAGATTTATATGTGACAAGTAATTATTTCAAGATGGCGTGTATATCGAAACTAAAAGCTCTGTCCTGTTATTCGAAGCAAAGAAAAGCTACATGTAAAAAACAAAATGCAACCACATATCTTTACGGAAAATGTGAACGGAAAATAAGTTGATATAAAAAAAGAAGACGTGGTATTATTGCCAATGAGACAACTCTCTACAAGAGACCAAAATGACACAGAAATTAACAGCTTTAGGTCACCGTACGGACTTCAACAATGAGCAAAGCCCATACCGCATAGTCAACAATAAAAGGCCCCGAAAAGATTATGTAAAACAATTCAAACGAGAGCACTAACGGCCTTATTTATGTTATGCTCTCTTTCATTGCACCAAGCGGGTCATTTCATAGGTCGCCATATCTTGCATACATATTCATAACATATGGTTTTGGATGCGTCGAATTACATTTATGAATTATAGACTTTTGACAAGGTCAACACATTATATATGCGTCTATTCAGATTATATTGACTGATGACGAAGATATTTTCCCGCCACCTCTTATCTTGTATTTGTTTTTTGAATTAGCAGGGAGTTTTGGCAAAACTTAGTCCAGATCCCCTCTTAATCAAACTGCTTATAGAACCAACAAACGCAGCTTCATCATTTTCAAAAATTCTGGTTCCGTCACTGGTCATTGAATGAGAAATCAAAAAGAGAAAAAAAAAATAGGTCCGTGTGTTTGTTTGTCTATTGATATCTTAATGAACAACTTCTCTCTTCATTTTACATCGGATGACAGTGAGGGCATTCATGTGTATTGCTGTCGCCTAAATTTCCATTACGTAACCTTCTTTTTGATATTGTAACCGATCTATAAACATGATAATAATAAATACGCGGACATTATCGAGTGCAAAATTACATGCCTTATCACTTGTTCTTATTCATTTCAAATGGATACTCCTAAAAATACATGTTTTTAACATAAATTAATGATATGAAAATGTCGTTAAACTCGTTAGAAACATAAATGAAGTAAAAAATCTTTAATATTTATACACACGTACAGAAAAAGTGTGTTACCGCATGCGGAAGAATATCTCGAGAATCTGTCACCAGAGAAACAAGGTGACTTGTGATGTTGTGTAACAAGAGCCTGACTGAATGGCCTCTTGTTACTGAAACTGTGTAATGCACCTGATCACACAACGCACGATTGCTGTGATTAGCAATGAGAACTCTGAACTCTGAAAATCTGGTGAAAACTAACTACTGAGACTCTGGAACTAGCGATGAATAAACCAATAATTCAGCATGGAATACTGATACTTGTATTACAGATGTTCAGTGTAAAGTCCTGAGTCCGAATCTTGCTTATCAAAATTATAAGCAAGTATTTATACACAATTGAATTGACAAGTATAGACATAACAAATAACAATTAATTTCAGTAATATTGTTCACTGACAAAGATATTTTTAGAACTTGAAGAATAGATATTAAATGATAATCTGATTATGACAATTAAGAACATACATTATGAAAAAGGTAAAATGTCACTAATTAGCTAACAGAGTATATAACATGTCACTCAATGTCCAAACTGAGAATTAAATGCATAGCAAAGCATGTTGATTTTAAGTCCTGGATACGAAATGTAAATAGAAACAAAATTATAAAATAATATGAATTATAAAACACAGAGAATTAAAGTCTAAAATATCAAATTTGAGAATTTTAAATTAAAGTCCAAAATAATAAAGGAAGCTGAATTTTTCCTTGGTCACAAACGTTTGCATCTCCCATGCAGAGTTATCTGTCTTTGCTAACTCTCTCTGCGTGGGACATTGAATGTTTTGCTGGAAAATATGAATGCCCACTCAAATTCAATCTATCAGAAAAATCGAATTAGTACAGAAGAGTGTCCACCATGCACTTGCACAGCATTATAATTAATATAGTGCAATAGAATGATATACAAATGGATAAAAATTATAAACTGTAATTTACAAATATTAAAATAATGTATAACAAAAAAACAGAGTTTACTGATTTGTATCACTTCTACGAAGAGGTTGAAATTATCACGTCACTTGCAGGTAAAGAGATGTGATTTGGTTTTCTGAGACAAGTGCTTGTCCGTCCACTAGAACTTGCGGTCATCCAATGTTCAGTACTTCAGTACTTTGATTAATATCTTTAACATAAAGATGTTCTCAAAAACTCAGACTAGCCTCTTTTATTAGTGAGGCAAAATATCTTCGCCGAGCTTAGCGAGGCGAAATTGTTTTTGGCGAGGGGTCTGGTGGCCGCTCAAGGCCCCAGAAGCTCTGAGAAAAATAAAGCAAAATCGTGCCTTCTGAGCGTTTCCAGGACTCTTTCTTACATTGAAACGCAATTTTTTTAGCGCTTTTTTTTGACAATATTCTGGTCTCAAAGGAAAAACATAGATTCATTGTAATTTAAGACTTTTCAGACTTTTTTTTTACAGGGACAACATTAAAAGTAGACCGATATGAAGGATAAAGCAAAAATCGTAATTCTCACAATCATTAAAATCGCATCTGTCTGTCTGTTCTTTGTCTCGTATTGTTCTTAGACTTTGGTGATTTTTTTTGTGACTAGATTTATATATAGTGACAGTGCAGTGGTATATTTTAAGTACTAGTACTGCTTAAGTCGACACTAAGGATCACCTTGACCTTGTTTTACGGTATTAATGATTCTTTTATTGTTGAAGACCCTCCAGAAACTATCAAGATGAAGAACAAGAATAAAAACTTTGACCATTGATCATTTGTATTTTTACTATGCATTAACTTTGTGTGAGATTAGGTCCCGTGCACATTTACTCCATCTTCTTTTATTTCTGTTAAAGGGTCTGAATATAATGAAGGTAAAATGAGGTAAAATATTTAAAGAAATAGATTTTAGTATTTCATATAAAACTAAGTGAATCTTCTATGTAATTGTAGAAAATAACTAATTCTTGTATAAAGCTTTTTGTATAAAAAGATATAATTAGAAAGTCTATAATGTTATGTAACTTTTGATATAAGTAATAGATGTGAAATTCTTCTTGTTTGACACTTAGCGATATAAATAAGGTTTGACAGCTTAAACTCTTAGAAGTATTTCCTTTAGCAAATCTATCTAATTCTTTTCTATTGTTCACCTAGAATTTTATCTAACCAAATAATCGGATTTCCCTAATGGCCGTAAAAACAAAGTATTAAGTAATTAAAAACAGTAACCCCAAATTATGTAAAATTGTAAATTAGTTTAAAAGAGATCTAACCAATAGAATCTGTTCTTATAAAAATATGTATTCTAAAAGTCATTTTGATTTGTGAATAAACCAGCACGTGATCTTAGGGTTTAAAATAGGAAACCCTAAGGAATCAAACATTAATTTACTCGTATGGTTGGACTCAAAATAAATATATATAGACATCTTTGTTTTATTCACCAGGTTCGTAAACTTATAAATTTTGTTTAGTGAAAAATTAAACGTAACCATAGCAACGTTTTAATGTAATAATTTTATAACAGAAATTTTAAGTATTATTAAAGTTACCATTAATATTAGGATAAACTATTTTAATTAATTGATAAAGTATTTTGATAATTATTAATTCAATTTCATTTTAAGAATCAAACTCTTTATTTCATATTTATGTATTTGATTAATTTTCTCGTATGGTTGGACTCGAAATAAACATATATAGACATCTTTGTTTTATTCACCAGGAGGCCCCGAAAGAACGCGAACGACAGTCCCCCAAACTGTTGTAGTTAAGAATAGTGAGAACAGACATGTAAAGCAGTGAAACACATTTAACCCTTCAACGGGAAAGGGGAGTCAACTGTCTTAGTCTGCGCTTTCCCCCTCTTTCCCGCATAACAGGAACACGACTTAATGCAAGTTTAACCCTTTAATGTAAAAGATCATATGGCAATACATTGATGTTTTATAGATGATTTGATACCAGGAAATTGGTGGTCTTACTGTAATTTAAACTATGTCAGCTATCTAGTTTTATCTACAACAAAAAGAGCCAGTTTTGTAATCTTTGATATCAAGTTCAATTTTCCACGCAGAAACGAATATAGTTTTCTGTGTCCAGTAGCATCGTAAACATTCTTAAAATATTTTCTCGTACAATGTCTGGACATTGGTGGACATGCAAAATTGCAAAACCACACGTTTACAAATGAAAATCAACACTTAGACTATTTGGATGGAGAGTTGTCTCATTGGCACTTACACCACATCTTCCTATATCTTTATAGTTTTAAAGTAGGACGATAAATGAACAAAAGACAAACTCGGGACACAGCAGTACAAACAATAGACCAACAACTCTGAAAACTAAAAATAAAATAGAAACATGGACCACGATAAACATGCAAGGGCGACATCTGAGAGTAAAGAGAACTTGCGTCTTGCAAGACACTTTCCGTGAAAACAATTTGATATGAAGACAATCTTTTGTTTCAGTTTTTTTTTTTTTTTTTCTTTTTGAAATTTCCAACATGAGGCATTTGCCTCATTTGCCTCAATGAAGTTACGGCCCTGAAACTAATAAAAAATAACAAGGGTTTTATATTCTTTACAAATGTCTTATTACTCTTATTTTATCTTGATTCATTTTGAGAACTCAAATTGTATCAATGACATACTGCACATTTAAAGTTTTTTGAAAACTGGGAGTTAGCTGGCAATTGTTTCATGGTGCTTTAAACGAATAAATAAGAGGATTCCGAGGAAAATTACAGAAGAATTTAAGTCTTCCCTTTCGTGTTAAAGTCTGTCACAGTTTTCTTTTCGTTATATAGTTGATTTTTTTTTAAAAGAATTTTGACTAAATATGTTCCGTCGATTTCAAGGCGAACAAAATTGCATCAATTCAAGATTTTTACCGCACTTTGAGGATAATTTGGATTGAATCATATGAACTTCATGCCTCGCTAGCTATCATAATAAAAAAAAACGTCTCGCTTTAACAGTAGCCGAGAAAAGGGGGACCGATATATCTAAAAATGGCAATATTTAACGGAAACTGTCAAAACATATTTTAGAATGATAACATTAGATCCAAAAGAATATATTTGTATGAAATTTTATATTGTTTAACATAAGATTTCTCAAAATAATGATGTGCAGCAAATCCCTTTTATGAACATTTGGCTTAATTGTGTATTTTTAGCTATATTTTTCGAACCATTCGCGTTCATAACTAAACGCATCGAAGCTTACCGTTTATACCGTATATTTCGCAATAATATTCATTGAATTTATGACTCTCCGTTCGGAAAATAGGTTGATGTTCCTAATTTATACGACTATATTCGTTGAAATATTGAACAAAAAGATAAATTCATATCAACAACTGTGGAATAATGTGTACTTTGTCGGTAAACGTGAAATTTATTTGTACGAGCTTTAGAAACAGGACGAAAAGCGAGGCTTACCGAATTTTCTCCTGTTTCGCAGCGAGAACTAATACATTTTATATTTCTGACAATGTACATATATTGTTTACAATTTACACCTGGTATTTGAGCAAAAGTTGTTTAAATCTTAACCATTGTCTTTGATTTTTACAATCATTGAAACGCGGACTCGAAGAAAACCCCAAAATGAACTATTACCCAGAAAGAAATATCCATATTACCGATTGATCAACATGGAAACGGGTAGCAGGAAAATTTATTTGTACATGTACAAACAAAGCAAAAAAAATGTTGTTTATCTGTTATTTGTATACAATAACTAGCTAATTGCAGGATAAAAGCGAATTACTTAACTGAAACCATTTTTTAAAAAGTGGTGAAAAATTAAATTGGGTAGAAAAATAAAAAGATTAGATGACTATGCGGTATGTTTTTTTTGTTAAAGGCCATAATATTTGTTCTCTCGTGGAGAATTGTCTCATTGGCATTCATACCACATTTTTTATAGATAGTCAGGTTTTTTCTGAAATTCAAAGGGAAAATTATGTTATGATGACCATTTTAGCAACGAAATTATTTATTTATTCTTATAGACAACAAAATAAACGATATGCATATCACTTATAAAAAAAAGAAATAATAGAAGAAAACATTTCAATTTACTATAATATGTATTTTTTTGTATCGTTCTTGATGACACGGTTCGAAAAGTTACCGGACCAAAAACGGATAAATGAAAGTCATTAACTGGAGTTTCAAGTTGCGGGATTTAATTTCGAGTATGGCCAGCGAAGGTGAAACAAGGCTGATAACCCTTTCATTTAAAAAAATAAATGTGTATGCGTCATTTTTGTAGATTACAGGATAATACAGTTTTTAATATGAAAAAAATAGGTTTTTTTTTGAGAAAATGCAGCTTTTTGTTACACCCTTCTACCTGTCTGATCCAAAATCAAATCAAATTTTTCCAACTTCCTTGTTAGTTTTAAAAAAATTGTCAGATAAGAGGGGCGGGTCATCTGACCACCCCCTTTCAGGACACCCACCGTCTCAACACGCCTTGTCAGGGACGGAGGAAACAATAAGTCTTAGGAAGGTTATTCAGAATAATATTCACAACTGTTAATGGAAATAAACGAAAATAAAATCTTGAACATTTGTAGGATTCCTTAGCTGCTACATGAATCGTGGGAAACGTCATTACATTTGTAGCATTAATCTAGTACACGTTTCTCGCTAGATGAAAACCCTACTGGGAGGGTAATAACAAATCATCCTGGTCTCTTGTGAAGAGTTGTCACATTGGCATTCGTACCACATCTTCCTTTTTATATCGTATTGTTCCTTTCGGTTGCACCTCTTGAAAACTAAAGTCGTGTCTGTATATTTGTTACAATTTTCAACAAGAAAAGTAAACAAATTTTTAAAGCATGGATGCATAACGCACACTCTTTAAGTAGAGCAAAATAATTTCCCATAAAACTAGATACATTGTATGTATATAGCATTTTTATACCAATCAATATAATTAATATAAAAATCCACAGTTTGTTATAAAGGTCAAACTTTTAATTTTCTTCATTTTCAAAATGCATATCATTGATGCGTTTTGTTTTAATCTGTGTCAAAAAAGCGTTTACCAGAACGTAATAGGTGTTTGCACATAACGTAATATAGGTGTTTGGATATAACGTAATAGGTGTTTGCACATAACGTAATAGATGTTTGGACATAATGTAATAGGCATTTGCAACATGGTGTTTGCACATAATGTAATAGGTATTTGCACATAACGTAATAGTGTTTGCACATAATGATGTAGTTTTTAGACATAACTTAATAGGTATTTGCACATAACGTAATAGGTGTTTGCACATAAAGTAAACGATGTTTGCACATAAAGTAAACGATGTTTGCACATAAGGTAAACGAGGTTTGCACAAAACGTATTAGTTGTTTGCACATAATGTAAAAGGCATTTGCACATTACGTAATGAATGCTCACAGAGAGTATCAACTGTTCGGCAAAACGCATAGGAATTATACCATGATGTATTGTGTTTTTCACCGCAGATACATATGTATAAACACAACATAACGCCAAAAGACTATAATATCATGAGATTTACATAGGACAAAGGTGTATCAAAACAAAAGCTTTAGAACATTTGACATAACAATAACACTTGAGACAGGATGCAATTATTAACTGACTTACGTAAAAGAAGAATAGACACAGCATAGATAAAATATGAGAGAATGTATAGGTGGTTGATCATAAAGTTTCGAAGTATTCACAGAATATATAGTAGTTACAGCATAATGTAATGCATATTTTACACAACAAAGTTTAGTAATGACATATCATACAACTGTTTGACCAAACTAATTACTAATTTTACATAACAAAGAGATGCCGTGTCAGGAAATAAAGGCATCTGCACATAACATAAAAAAAAAATGACAGGACGTAAAGACAAATCGACAAAACACGTAAAATATTTACACTATAAGACAGTTCCGGCGTTCCATACTAAACATAACTGGACTTATGTACCTATAACACATTCCATATTAATTTTGTTTGTGCCTTTAAGTTTTGTGGAGGAAAAAAAACCGATGGGGTAATGATCAAATGTTTGATTGAATTATTTGTTTTCTATAAAAAAAAAAAAAAAAAAAAATATTGGAGCGACTGAAATGCCAAAGTTTAATTCATGGTTTATATTTAAGACGAAGAAGATATCTTTTCTTTAACATACGTCCAGTTAATAATATTATTTAAATCCCGAATTCTTGTAAATCACAGGCTTCTATTGAAATTATAACATGTGTATACAACAACTCATCGAGCATGTCAGCATAATAACATTAAAGATATGATGTCTATTTAAAACTACCCACACATGTAATTTATTCTCGTATATTTAATACAATTATGTAGTAAAATATTAAATAATTCACATTACTTACATAAATCTTTAAACGCTAAATTGTTTGTCGAAATTATTCAATATTTGGTTCTTTAGGTACTTTATATATATATGTATATGTTTTTCCAATACGATTTTCATTCACTAGCACTGAGTCATTACCTCTGCTGGTGAAATATTAGTCCAGAGTGTATCAACAACTCAGTAGTCAGTGCTTAAGTACTGATATGATTAATAGCAACTTTTCTTAAATTTTCCTTTGATTACCTTGAGAAATTATTAAGAAACATAAGGTTTTAATTCCCTCAGGCAAGGTTGACCTTATATGATTTTGGCTATTTTTAAAGTCCTTTTTGATCATATAACTAATATCATGTGTAGATTTTGTACTTCGTTAGCTTTCAATTGTTTTGGTTTGAGCGTTTATGATGACTGTTAATTCATAAAATCGCTTCGAACGCACGTTATAAATAGTGTTCTTTTCATTTAAACATATAACTTACGTCCATTTAGTAATCGTGTTTAGACATTGAATGCTCATAAATCAAAGGCTAACATTAAGCATATGCATATCATGTGCAGGCACCAAATCATCAATCATGTCTCATAAATAACGTTAAAGGTTTAATGTATAATCAAAACTATCCCAAGATGTATTTATTATCAAATAGCTAAAGTTATTATGTATTAAACTGTTAAAATTATAAACATAAAAGTTTAAATGCTAAAGTGTTTGTCGAAATTATTCTGTATTAGAATCTTTAGGTACTTCATAAATCTCTTTTACCAATCCTTCAAAATGTTCATGGACGGCCGACTCTTATTATTCTTAAAAAAGATAATCATTGTTTGAACGATTGCTTATATGATGCAAATAACTAGTAATGTAAAGATGAGAGCAGATTTTGTTGAAGTTATTGTAAAATTTATGTGTGACTTCCTTCTTTATGTTTTATCATCTGTCTTGCTCCATTGATGTCCTGTGTTTGCTTGTTGTAATTGTCATCTAGATTACGACGATTCTCCACTTCCACTAAGTGTTGGTATCACTATAGACTACCTGGGTATAATGCAGCTAAAACTAAGTTATCATGATGTATCTTCAGAAACAAGTATCACTATAAACAACCTTGGTATAATGATGCTAAAACTAAGTTATCGTGATGTTTCTACAGACACAAGTATCGCTATAGACTACCTTGGTTTAATGATGCTAAAACGAAGTTATCGTGATGTTTCTACATAATCAAGTATCACAATAGAAAGTAAAATCACAAAAATACTGAACTCAGAGGAAAATCAATTCGGAAAGTCCATAATCACATGGCAAAATCAAATAACAAAACGCATCAAAAATGAATGGACAAGAACTGTCATATTCCTGACTTGGTACAGGCATTTTCAAATGTAGAAAATGGTGGATTGAACCTGGTTTTATAGCTAGCTAAACCTCTCACTTGTATGACAGTCGTATCAAATTCCATTATATTGTCACCGATGCGTGAACAAAACAAACAGACACAATAGGTAAAAATGTCAAAAATAGGGGTACAGCAGTCAACATAGACTACCTTGGTATAATGATGACAAAACTAAGTTATCGTGATGTTTCTACCGAAACAAGTATCGCTATAGACAACCTTGGTTCAATGATACTAAAACTAAGTTATCGTGATGTTTCTACAGACACAAGTATCGATATAGACTACCTTGGTTTAATGATGCTAAAACTAAGTTATCGTGATGTTTCTACCGAAACAAGTATCACTGTAGACTACCTTGGTATAATGATGCTAAAACTGAGTTATCGTGATGTTTCTACCGAAACAAGTATCACTATAGACTACCTTAGTTTAATGATGCAGAAACTAAGTTATCGTGATGTTTCTACAGAAACACGTATCACTATAGACTTCCCTAGTTAAATGATGCAGACACTAAGTTATCGCGATGTTTCTACAGAAACAAGTATCACTATAGACTACCTTAGTTTTACGATGCTAAAACTAAGTTATCTTGATGTATCTACAAAAAGACGTATCAGTATAGACTACCCTGGTTTAAATATAGTCTTAACATTGAATACACTTAATCAGTATTTAGGAAATGTTTCGCACTCATTGTAATACATGGTCTTTTGAGTGCAAACAATTTTTAAAATATTGCTTTTGAGTTAAAGAATAAAAGTAAAATTTCTATATAGGCCAAATATTTCTTTAATTCATTATCATACTTTATGTGATACCGCCAGTATATTTTACTTTTGTTATAGTTGTTTTGATCTGATCAAGTGGTCGGGAAACAGTCTGCTAAATTTAATAACCATTAGTAGATGCATGTTTACATCTCTTCTCCTGACGTTTACAAGAAAACAATACTCAGCAGTTTTTAACCGGATTTTTGTGACAAAAATGTCGGTTATTGATTTGGAGATGTACGGCGGGCGGCCGGGCGGTCGGGCGGTCGGGCGGTATTCGGGCGGCAATCAAATGTTGTCCATGCATTAACTCATGAACCGTTCAACCAAAGCTTTTAAAATTTTAATATGTTGTTACTGACAACTAAATGAAGGTCAAGTTCAATAATGGCGATTTTGACTTTTACCGTTCAGGAGTTATGGTTCTTGAAAGATTGAAAAATGGAGTTTCAAGTCGTGTCCGTGCATTTACGCATGACGTGTTCTACCAAAGCTTCCCAAATTTTAATATGTTGTTACCGATGACAAAATGGAGGTCAGGTTCAATAATGACGATTTTGACTTTTACGGTTCAGGAGTTATGGTTCTTGAAAGGTTGAAAAATGGAGTTTCCAGTCGTGTCCGTGCATTTACGCATGAACTGTTTTACCAAAGCTTCCCAAATTTTAATATATTGTTACTGATGACAAAATGGAGGTCAAGTTCAATAATGACGATTTTGACTTTTACCGTTCAGGAGTTATGGTTCTTGAAAGATCGTAAAATGGCGTTTTCATTCACGTTGTTGCATTTACTAATAAACCATTCAATCTAAGCTTTTCAAATTTTAATATGTTGATACTGACTACAAAATGGAGGTCAAATTTGATATTGACGATTTTCACTTTCAGCATTCATCAGTTATGGTTCTTGTGATATTGCCAGGACACAAATAAATGTTAATAAATCCGGTTTGCTGTCGTTGTGACAGCCTCTTGTTATTCTTATAATCCCATTAAGAACAGAAAGTAAATTCATGTAGATTATGAATATTGTTTTTCATTCGAACCCCCCCCCCCCCCCCCCCCCCGGTAAATCGATCCATTGTCACAAAAGCCTATGTCTACTTTTTAGGGAAAATCGATAATTAAATAGGGAAGCAGTATTTTGCAACATCAATCTCAAATATAGTACGATTAAACCTTAAATTAAAACTCAGTTTTAATTAAATAAACTCATCATAGATACCAGGACCAAATTTAGTATATACGCCAGACGCGCGTTTCGTCTACAAAAGACTCATCAGTGACGCTCGAATCCAAAAAAGTTAAAAAGGCCAAATGAAGTACGAAATTGAAGAGCATTGAGAACCAAAATTCCTAAAAGTTTTGCCAAATACAGCTAAGGTAATCTATGCCTGAGGTAGAAAAGCCTTAGTATTCAAAAATTCAAAAATTTGTAAACAGTAAATTTATAAATATAACCATATCAATGACAATTCATGTCAGCACAAAAAGTGAAAGATGGACTGCTAGTTTTTGTTGTATGTGTTTAAACCAAAGGGTCAAAATCAAAACCAACCATACAATCTACTTGAATTCGAATATGTAAATGATACATTTAAAATTAGTGTTTTTCTGTAAACTGACATTTATTCATTCAGTAAAAATGGAATTCGCTATTTTACTTTCTTGAAGACAAATTAGATATATTATTCTAAATTAAAATATAAAATTCAGATTTTGCACCACATGATCTTATCATTAAATTACGTAACTATCTTACATGAAATTTCCATTTGAATGATAACATAAAACCAGTCAAAAAATTATGACATTAAATATCAGAATATATTTATAGACGATACATACAATCCTTTTGATGTAATTTTCCTTTTTCACACTTCAATCAAAATAATTTCTTTTCTTTTATCATTCTAATTTTTAATGAAAAGTGTTTCTTATATGCAGTTCATCAACCATTTCACATACGTTTGAAAATCATTTAATAATTATTATACACTTGATAATCGTTCTTCAAATAACTTAATCACTTCGATTGCATCTACGGGGTCTGGAGACGTAATAACATTTTAATGTTGTTATAATAACTGCATATTTTACAGTTTGAACTTAGCAATAAGAATAAAGCAAAATGTGGGGCATATGTTAATGACGCAGCAAATCAGCGATGCTGAAACATTACCAAATCTAAAGATGTTACCTGTAGTGTATAGATTATTTCGTCCCCGAGGGTATCACCAGCCCAGTAGTCAGCATTTCGGTGTTGTCATGAATATCAATTATATGGTCATTTTTATAAATTTCCTGTTACAAAACTTTAGATTTTTCGAAAAACTAAGGATTTCTTATCCCAGGAATAGCCGTATTTGGCACAACTTTTTTGAATTTTGGGTCCTCAATGCTCTTCAACTTTGTACTTGTTTGGCTTTACAACTTTTTTGATCTTATGTAGACGATACGCGAGTCTGGCGTATTAAATTATAATCCTGGTACCTTTGATAACTAATTAAATCAAATGTATTTAGTACATGCAGACTATGTACAAAACAGTTAAGAATATTACAAATCTTAAAAAAACACTTAAGTTTATTTATAAGTAAGAAACAACATTACACATGTTACAAAATATGTTATCATAAAAATTCATTTATAAATCATACTCACATTACAAGATTTATAAATCACTTTAATTATTGAATATGAATACATATAACAACAATGGTAAATAAGTTAAATATCACAATTATGTGAAATACAAATAAATATGAAATCGGGATATTTAAACAAATGTCTGATTAAATGCAAATAGTGAAAGAAACAATGGTTAATCCTAGGATCAAGCTGACCCAGTAGCGTTAAACAATGTCTTAATCGGTATTTTAAAATAACATTTATTAAACAAATATAACACCATGATAGTAAAATTAACATCATTTCCTGGACATCGATTTTGATTACGGCTTATAAAATTTAAGGAATATCTACTGTTAACTTAAAGGGCCAAAATACATTTGGTGCCAAAATAAATAATACAGTTTATTTTTATTTTTTTTCAATGTACATTTAAATTCTAACATTGCAACTACGTGTTAAATCGAATTGGACATTTAATTTTACATACACTAGAATAAGCATTTTCGATTCTATAAAAAAAAAAAAACACGAAAAAGTAAAGCAAATGGGTAAAACTAATATTATTAGATAACCAAAATATTATTAGCGTATTTTGTTTTACAATCACAATTAAAATGAGGTAAATCAAAAATAAACGCAGACCATCATTAAAGTACAGTACCAACATATACTCTTTAAAAATCTTCTCCTGGGTGTCCTGAGGACTTCTTATTATTGTGCATATTGATTTTATTGTTGCCAGCACTACCTCTATATCTACTAGATTGATGGATGCACAACTGTTTTAACGTTAGATGCACAACTACAAACCTTTCGTATTACAAAAAATGCGATTACACAAAGCACTACAACAGCACCAGTAACTGCCCCGGTTATAATAGCTATACTGTCGGCCTCTGAAAAAAAACCGACACAATAAATAAATGTAAACAAATTTGGGTCCTCAATGATTTTCATTTTCGTTCTTTTAGTTTGCCTTTTAAACATTTTTGATTCGAGCGTCACTGATGAGTCTTTTGAAGAAGAAACGCGCGTCTGGCGTACAAAATTGGAAACCATGTATCAATGATGAGTATATTTATAGATCTTTACTCGATTTTGTGAGGTAAAAGAATCCGATCTTTAAGTAATCAAGTTGTGTTTTTAATATTCAAATTGGCAGATTTATTATTTTATGACAGAAATAACTCACTACTATCGTTTGAGATAAATTGGAATTATACACACAATGGTTTTCTTCGAAAGAATAACCTTTTTTCAAAGAATGAAAACGCATGATATGTAAATATTCACCATTTTTTTAAGATTATGCTATTTTAATATCGACAAATTCCATGTATTACTTCTATTTTGTGAAAAGGCAAAAAGCTGGCAAATCGAACCTTTCTAACCTTCTGTTTCATAACTAACAAATATATGAACTCGTCGTTTGTCTTATATGACGTCAAATTTAACTACTGTACACGTTTGTGTAACATGTGTAAGAAGAAACGCAAATTAAACTGTTTCCAGTTAACAAATGTTTTGTTTCCATATCTATATATGTAGAACTCTAAAGTGCGATGGGGACGCTAAAACGCGATGGTCACGCTAAAGTGCGATGGCCTACGCTAAAGTGCGATTGTTTGAAATGCTAAAGTGCGATAGTCTGTGATATTTTTGAACACGCTAAAGTGCGTTTTTCTGCAAAAGTATCGACGTTATGACGCTAAACAGCATTATGACGAGAATGATTGTCCAGATTAAGGGGTTTTATTACACAAAAACAGAAAAGAAAGAAGTGAGAAACAAACTGATCACAATCTAGAACTTTTTTGGTCGTTGCTGGAGCAGGTTAACTTTATAATTTGTAAAATTATAAAAAAAAATTAATATAAATAGCTGGGGTGCCAAAAAAAGTCTTCTTTTTGCTTTCTAATTGAATAGTTCAATAAAAAAAATTACAACATGGTTTGCTATTTCTGTTAAACAATGAATACACGTCAGCTAGACATCAACCTTACGAACAGATGTGTAGTATCATCATATGATTGCCAATAAGACAACTCTCTATACAAGACTTTGTGTCATTAATGTATGCAACTTTAGGTTATAGAATGGCCTTTAACGCGATGCATTGGCTTACACCGCATAATATTCTATTAAGACCAAACGGACTCAAAACAACCAGTGTAAAACAATTGAAACGAGAAAATAACAACCTGATTTAAATACAAAACATTAAACGAGTACAGATATGAAATATACCAACAAATGACTACTACTAAATTCCGGATTTACTAACTACTGCAATGTAACCATTACACTTCTTGGACAATTATCGTACTTTAAAAAAATTTAAGAAGATGTAGTATGAAATATCCATCCAACCCCAAATGTCGTTCATGTATGCAACTAATAAGCATACGACCTTCAAAGTAAAGCCTTGGCCCATGCCGCATAACAAGCTATATAGGGTTATACAATGACCAGTGTAAAACCATCCAAAAGAGAAAGACTACGGCTTGATGTATAAATACAACAATAAACAAAAAATAATTGGAACTCAGCAACAAGCGAAAACCATTGCCTGAACCACATTTCCGTTACACCATCGGACTTTAGCTTGTCATACCATCACACGTTAGCGTGTTATCTAATCGCATTAAAAAACAAACAACCATCGCACTTTAGCGTCTGACACCATCGCACTTTAGCGTAGACCATCGCACTTTAGCGTAGACCATCGCACTTTAGAGTACCATCGCACTTTAGAGTCCTACACACACATATATATATATATATATATATATATACAACTCGTCTAAACATCAACCCAACAATGTTAGATCTGTAAATTTGCTTTCGCAAATTTTTGGTTCTTCCCTAGCCGGGATTCGAACCCATGCTACTGTGATATCGTGACACCAAATGGCCTGCACTGCAGCCGTCCCGCTAGACCACACGACCACCTGGGCTCTCAAATAAAGAGCTTTTGGTTGGCATGTGTTACCTTTCCACGTCAGTTTTAATCTAGCGGCGTACTACAGTACATGATATATAAGGCATGAAGATTATATATATATATATATAAAACTGACGTGGAAAGGTAACACATGCCCACCGAAAGCTCTTTTTTTGAGAGCCCAGGTGGTCGTGTGGTCTAGCGGGACGGCTGCAGTGCAGGCGATTTGGTGTCACGATATCACAGTAGCATGGGTTCGAATCCCGGCGAGGGAAGAACCAAAAATTTGCGAAAGCAAATTTACAGATCTAACATTGTTGGGTTGATGTTTAGACGAGTTGTATATATATATATAAATATATACAAGATTTAATCATCTTTCAATGGGTAAAATTTTCAACAAATAGAATGTTGACATATCAATGATAGGATCATTGTTTTATGGTATTAACAGTGTATATAGTAAATCAATAGATTTTGTTACTTGTAAAGGAAGTATAGAACATGTGAAAGGAAGTCGAAAACGCATAACTAAAAATCGGAAGTAGTTTTGTTATTTCTCTTATATATTTTAACTTCAGAGTTGTCATCTTATATAAAAATAAGGAGATGTGGTATGATTGCCAATGAGACAACTATCCACCAAAGTTCAAATGAAGTAGATGTAAGCAATTATAGGTCAACCGTACGCCTTCAATAAGGAGGAAAACCTATACCGTATAGTCGGCTATAAAAGGCCCCGACATGAAAAATATGAAAAAAATCATTTAACGACACATGCTTGTATATAATAAAATGCATGTAAAGACCTAATACACACTAGACAAAAAATCAACAGGTAAATATGGTAAAAGCGAAGTAATAATAACTTTGACTTATCGAATTGCGAACGAGTCAGTAACAAAGACCAGTTC